>NW_027197207.1:0-20000 GCF_038502225.1 Cherax quadricarinatus | reverse complement strand
CACGCACGTAAAGGCATACATGTGCCTTGATTAAAGTCATACGCGTTGCTCATTTTTCTTGCGATCCTAGTGGCCGGTTTTTTTAATAACTTCTATATAGTTAAATATATATACTCAGGTGAATATGTTGGAACAGTATCTACTTAACAACTCTCACAGGATGTACTTAACAACTCTCACAGGATGTACTTAACAACTCTCACAGGATGTACTTAACAACTCTCACAGGATGTACTTAACAACTCTCACAGGATGTACTTAACAACTCTCACAGGATGTACTTAACAACTCTCACAGGATGTACTTAACAACTCTCACAGGATGTACTTAACAACTCTCACAGGATGTACTTAACAACTCTCACAGGATGTACTTAACAACTCTCACAGGATGTACTTAACAACTCTCACAGGATGTACTTAACAACTCTCACAGGATGTACTTAACAACTCTCACAGGATGTACTTAACAACTCTCACAGGATGTACTTAACAACTCTCACAGGATGTACTTAACAACTCTCACAGGATGTACTTAACAACTCTCACAGGATGTACTTAACAACTCTCACAGGATGTACTTAACAACTCTCACAGGATGTACTTAACAACTCTCACAGGATGTAGTTAACAACTCTCACAGGATGTACTTAACAACTCTCACAGGATGTACTTAACAACTCTCACAGGATGTACTTAACAACTCTCACAGGATGTACTTAACAACTCTCACAGGATGTACTTAACAACTCTCACAGGATGTACTTAACAACTCTCACAGGATGTACTTAACAACTCTCACAGGATGTACTTAACAACTCTCACAGGATGTACTTAACAACTCTCACAGGATGTACTTAACAACTCTCACAGGATGTACTTAACAACTCTCACAGGATGCACTTAACAACTCTCACAGGATGTACTTAACAACTCTCACAGGATGTACTTAACAACTCTCACAGGATGTACTTAACAACTCTCACAGGATGTACTTAACAACTCTCACAGGATGTACTTAACAACTCTCACAGGATGTACTTAACAACTCTCACAGGATGTACTTAACAACTCTCACAGGATGTACTTAACAACTCTCACAGGATGTAGTTAACAACTCTCGCAGGATGTACTTAACAACTCTCACAGGATGTACTTAACAACTCTCACAGGATGTACTTAACAACTCTCACAGGATGTACTTAACAACTCTCACAGGATGTACTTAACAACTCTCACAGGATGTACTTAACAACTCTCACAGGATGTACTTAAGATGGGCAAGACTGAGCTGCATTACATTATATTAATTTATTGCAGAGGTTCTACGTGCACCTGTAAGTATACACGTAGAGATGTACAGATACACATATACACATACATATGTATTCGATAAATGTATATATACATAAGTATATAGACATGTATATGTCGTGCCGAATAGGTAAAACTTGCGATTTTGGCTTAAATAGCAACGGTCTTCTCGCCGAATAAGGCAAGCGAATATCTGTGTATGCAATAATTTCGCAAAAATCATTCTGAACGTAAGGAAAAAAATATATTTCATTGTGTTTATTTATTATTAAATTATCGTAAACTTATCTAAAATGTATTTAGTTGGATTAGGCTAAATTACATTGCGCTTGTTATAATAAGATTAGGTAAGTTTTCTAAGGTTCTTTTGGTACGAAATTATTAATTATACATTAACATAAATTAAAAAAATCTTTAAACTTATAAGAGAAAATTTTTGAAAGGACTTAATTTTAAATGAGTTCTAACTAATTGACCAGTTTTACCTATTCGGCATGACACACACACACACACACACATATATATATATATATATATATATATATATATATATATATATATATATATATATATATATATATATATATATATATATATATATCTATATATATATATATATATATATATATATATATATATATATATATATATATGTATATATATATATATATATATATATATATATATATATATATATATATATATATATATATATATATATATATATATCACGTCCAGTGGTACTGGGCGCCTGATATTTGAAGTATTAATGGCCAAGTGGACTAAGGCGTCTTGGCTTAATACAACTTTCTCAGTGTTTTGAAAATCAATTGTATGGTTAAAATCCCTGACATGACTAAACAGAGTATTATGCTCTTGTTCAGTTCTAATGTTATATTTATGTTCTAATCTTAGTTCAAAACTTCCATTTTATTTTTAACATTATAGTTAGAAATTTTCTCAACAATTGGGCTCAACATATTTACTAGTTATCTGGATAATTTATAGGAAACTGAACCTATTATTATTAGCTCTGTAGATTCATTTTCCTATAAATTATCCAAGTTATTCAAATGCTTTCTCAATTCATCTACGAAATTATTGAACAATATAAACAAACACACACTTGCACTTGATATATATTAAATATACAACAATAACCAAACTATTATAATGAAATCTGGGAAAAACTGTGAAAAAAAACAATAGTAATTTTACAGATTTATCAGACTACCGTGAACTTATTATAACTAGACTACCGTGAACTTATTATAACTAGACTACCGTGAACTTATTATAACTAGACTACCATGAACTTATTATAACTAGACTACCGTGAACTTATTATAACTAGACTACCGTGAACTTATTATAACGAGACTACCGTGAACTTATTATAATTAGACTACCGTGAACTTATTATAACTAGACTACCGTGAACTTATTATAACTAGACTACCGTGAACTTATTATAACTAGACTACCATGAACTTATTATAACTAGACTACCGTGAACTTATCATAACTAGACTACTGTGAACTTATTATCACTAGACTACCGTGAACTTATTATAATTAGACTACCGTGAACTTATTATAACTAGACTACCGTGAACTTATTATCACTAGACTACCGTGAACTTATTATAACTTGACTACCGTGAACTTATTATCACTAGACTACCGTGAACTTATTATAACTAGACTACCGTGAACTTATTATAACTAGACTACCGTGAACTTATTATAACTAGACTACCGTGAACTTATTATCACTAGACTACCGTGAACTTATTATCACTAGACTACCGTGAACTTATTATCACTAGACTACCGTGAACTTATTATCACTAGACTACAGTGAACTTATTATCACTAGACTACCGTGAACTTATTATCACTAGACTACCGTGAACTTATTATCACTAGACTACCGTGAACTCATTAATCACAAGACTACCGTGAACTCATTAGTTACTAGACTACCGTGAACTCATTAATCTCTAGACTACCGTGAACTCATTAATCACTAGACTACCGTGAACTCATTAACCACTAGACTACCGTGAACTCATTATCACTAGACTACCGTGAACTCATAATCACTAAACTACCGTGAACTCATTATCACTAGACTACCGTGAACTCATTAATCACTAGACTACGGTGAACTCATTAATCACTAGACTACCGTGAACTCATTATCGCTAGACTACCGTGAACTTATTAATCACTAGATTACCGTGAACTCATTAATCACTAGACTACCGTGAACTTATTAATCACTAGACTACCGTGAAGTCATTAATCACTAGACTACCGTGAAATCATTATCGCTAGACTACCGTGAGCTTATTAATCACTAGATTACCGTGAACTCATTAATCACTAGACTACCGTGAACTTATTAATCACTAGACTACCGTGAAGTCATTAATCACTAGACTACCGTGAAATCATTATCACTAGACTACCGTGAACTTATTAATTACTAGACTACCGTGAACTCATTATCACTAGACTACCGTGAACTCATTATCACTAGACTACCGTGAACTTATTATCAGTAGACTACCGTGAACTCATTATCACTAGACTACCGTGAACTCATTAATCACTAGACTACGGTGAACTCGTTAATCACAAGACTACCGTGAACTTATTAATCACTAGACTACCGTGAAGTCATTAATCACTAGACTACCGTGAACTCATTATCACTAGACTCCCGTGAACTTATTAATCACTAGACTACCGTGAACTCATTAATCACTAGACTCCCGTGAACTCATTAATCACTAGACTACCGTGAACTTATTAATCACTAGACTACCGTGAAGTCATTAATCACTAGACTACCGTGAAATCATTATCACTAGATTACCGTGAACTTATTAATCACTAGACTTCCGTGAAGTCATTAATCACTAGACTACCGTGAAGTCTTTAATCACTAGACTACCGTGAACTCATTAATCACTAGACTACCGTGAACTCATTAATCACTAGACTACCGTGAACTCATTTATCACTAGACTACCGTGAACTCATTAATCACTAGACTACCGTGAACTCATTTATCACTAGACTACCGTGAACTCATTAATCACTAGACTACCGTGAACTCATTAATCACTAGACTACCGTGAACTCATTAATCACTAGACTACCGTGAACTCATTAATCACTAGACTACCGTAAACTCATTAACCACTAGACTACCGTGAAATCATTAACACTACCGTGAATTCATTATCACTAGACTACCGTGAACTCATTAATCACTAGACTACCGTGAACTGATTAATCACTAGACTACCGTGAACTCATTATCACTAGACGTGAGAAGAATGCATTAATTAAAAGATAAAACTATGAATTACTTTGTAAACTATACAAGATGTGGTATGTAGATTATCTTAAACTCATTAACATAAGATAACTCACATTCTCCGTACAAGTTTCTGTATGGATTCTGAGCAATGTGACCTTCTTCCTCCGACTCTATACCACTACTGGGAGAACTGGCCACAAAGGACCGGGAGATATACCATTACTGGGAGAACTGACCACAAAGGACCGGGAGATATCCAAATGTTGAACTATACTTGGAATAGTGTCTACGTATATCACAATATAATCTGCTTTATACTGTTCAAAGTTGGAAGATGTGCCGTACCTAGAGTAAATATATATATATATATATATATATATATATATATATATATATATATATATATATATATATATATATATATATATATATATATATATATATATATATATAAAGAATTAAATCATACAAGTTAGCAATAAATAGATGGAACTGTATATCAATTAGTAAATTATTTTGGTATCGAATATCAAATGTTGATTAAGTAACATAATACTAATAAATTTCCATGCAGTCATTATGTGACAAAAAAAATGTAGGAAGTGTCAAGATTACAGCCTAATAAATCACATCACGTACCATGTGCAGCCTACAAACACACACACACACACACACATACACACATACACATACACACACACACACACACACACAGGATCAGGAGGTATGTGAGGAGCTAAATAGGAGATTTAAGGAAGTTTTTACAGTAGAGACAGGAAAGGCTGTGGGAAGACAGCACACAAGGGAACATCAAGAGGGAATATACCAACAAATGTTGGATGACATACGAACAACTGAGGAGGAGGTGCAGAAGCTGCTAAGTGACCTTGACACCTCAAAGGTGATGGGACCGGAAAACATCTCCCCGTGGGTCCTTAGAGAAGGAGCAGAAATGCTGTGTGTGCCTCTAACCACAATCTTCAACACATCCCTTGAAACTGGGCAACTACCTGAGAAATGTAAGACAGCAAATGTAGTCCCCATATTTAAGAAAGGAAACAGAAATGAGACACTAAACTACAGACCTGTGTCTCTGACATGTATTGTGTGCAATGTCATGGAGAAGATTATCAGGAGGAGAGTGGTGGAACACCTGGAACGGAACAAGATTATAAATGAAAACCAGCATGGGTTCATGGAAGGCAAATCCTGTGTCACAAACCTCCTGGAGTTTTATGACAAGGTAGCAGAAGTAAGACACGAGAGAGAGGGGTGGGTTCATTGAGTTTTCCTAGACTGCAGGAAGGCCTTCGACACAGTTCCCCGCAAGAGATTAGTGCAGAAGCTGGAGTATCAGGCACATATAACAGGGAGGGCACTGCAATGGATCAGGGAATACCTGACAGGGAGGCAACAACGAGCCATGGTACATGAAGAGGTATCACAGTGGGCGCCTGTGACGAGCGGGGTCCCAAAGGGGTCAGTTCTAGGACCAGTGCTATTTTTGATATATGCGAACGACATGATGGAAGGAATAGACTCTGAAGTGTCCCTATTCGCAGATGATGTGAAGTTGATGATAAGAATTAAATCGGATGAGAATGAGGCAATACTGCAAAGAGACCTGGACAGGCTGGACATATGGTCCAGAAACTGGCTTCTCGAATTCAACCCTGGCAAATGCAAAGCCATGAAGATTGGGGAGAGACAAAGAAGAACGTAGACAGAGTATAGGCTAGGTGGACAAAGACTACAGACCTCACTCAGGGAGAAAAACCTTGGGGGGACCATAACACCGAGCACGTCACCGGAGGCACATATCAACCAAATAACTGCTGCAGCATACGGGCGCCTGGCAAACCTGAGAATAGCGTTCCGATACTTTAATAAGGAATCGTTCAAGACACTGTACACTGTGTATATTAGGCCCATACTGGAGTATGCAGCACCAGTCTGGAACCCACACCTGGTCAAGCACGTCAAGAAGTTAGAGAAAGTACAAAGGTTTGCAACAAGGCTAGTCCCAGAGCTCAGGGGAATATCGCACGAGGAAAGATTGAGGGAAATCGGACTGACGACACTGGAGGACAGAAGGGTCAGGGGAGACATGATAACGACATACAAGATACTGCGGGGAATAGACAAGGTGGACAGAGATAGGGTGTTCCAGAGAGTGGACACAGAAACAAGGGGTCACAACTGGAAGCTGAAGACTCAGACGAGTCAAAGGGACGTTAGGAAGAATTTCTTCAGTCATAGAGTCGTCAGGAAGTGGAATAGCCTAGCAAGTGAAGTAGTGGAGGCAGGAACCATACATAGTTTTAAGAAGAGGTATGACAAAGCTCAGGAAGCAGAGAGGGAGAGGACCTAGTAGCGATCAGTGAAGAGGCGGGGCCAGGAGCTGAGCCTCGACCCCTGCAACCACAATTAGGTGAATTAGGTGAGTACACACACACACACACACACACACACACACACACACACACACACACACCTCTTTCTTGAAGCGCACATCAACCAAATAACTGCTGCAGCATATGGGCGCCTAGGAAACCTCAGAACAGCATTCCGACACCTTAATAAGGAATCCAGGACCCTGTACACTGTGTACGTTAGGCCCATATTGGGCCTAACGAGGAGAGGTTTAGGGAAATCAACCTGACGACACTGGAGTACAGGAGAAATAGGGGGGACATGATAACGACATACAAAATACTGAGAGGAATTGACAATGTGGACAAAGACAGGATGTTCCAGAGATGGGACACAGCAACAAAGGGACACAGTTGGAAGTTGAAGACACAGATGAATCACAGGGATGTTAGGAAGTATTTCTTCAGCCACAGAGTAGTCAGGAAGTGGAATAGTTTGGGAAGCGATGTAGTGGAGGCAGGATCCATACACAGCTTTAATAAGAGGTATGATAAAGCTGACGGTTCAGGGAGAGCGACCTAGTAGCGAGCAGTGAAAAGGCGGGGCCAGGAGCTTGGACTCTACCCCTGCAACCTCAACTAGGTGAGTACAACTAGGTGAGCACAGCACGGATTCATAGAAGGCAAATCCTGTGTCACAAATCTTCTGGAATTTTATGACAAAGCAACAGAAGTAAGACAAGAGAGAGGGGTGGGTTGATTGCATCTTCTTGGACTGCAGGAAGACCTTTGACACAGTTCCTCACAAGAGATTAGTGCAGAAGCTAGAGGATCAGGCACGTATAACAGGAAGGACACTGCAATGGATCAGAGAATACCTGACAGGGAGGCAACAAGAAGTCATGGTACGTGATGAGGTATCACAGTGGGCGCCTGTGACGAGCGGGGTCCCACAGGGGGTCAGTCCTAGGACCAGTGCTATTTTTGGTATATGTGATGGAAGGGATAGACTCAGAAGTGTCCCTTTTCGCAGATGATGTAAATTAATAAGGAGAATTAAATCAGATGAGGATCAGGCAGGACTTCAAAGAGACCTGGACAGCCTGGACACCTGGTCCAGGAACTGGCTTCTCGAATCTAACCCTGCCAAATGCAAAGTCATGAACATCGGGGAAGGGCAAAGAAGACCGCAGACAGAGTATAGGCTAGGTGGCCAAAGGCTGCAAACCTCGCTCAAGGAGAAAGTTCTTGGGGTGAGCATAACACATCAACTAGAAAACTGCTGCAGCATAAGTGGTTTGGCAAACCTGAGAATAGCGTTCTGATGCCTTAGTAAGGGATCGTTCAAGACACTGTACACCGTGTACGTCAGGACCATACTGGAGTATGCAGCACCAGTTTGAAACCCACACCTAGTCAAGTACGTCAAGAAATTAGAGAAAGTGCAAAGGTTTGCGATAAGATTAGTTCCAGAGCTAAGGGAAATGTCCTACGAAGAAAGATTAAGGGAAAACGGCCTAACGACACTGGAGGACAGGAGGGTTAGGGGAGACATGATAACGACATACGAAATATTGCGTGGAATAGACAAGGTGGACAGAGACAAGATGTCCCAAAGAGAGGACACAGAAACAAGGGATCAACTGGTAAACAGCCCACTCCAGTCAATCATCTCCGCTCTCGTTCATGAGTTAAGACAAAAAAGACACAGCTTTATTAGCTGTTGTGAAAAAATGACTCCTCCTTAATGCATGCAAGAAAATGTTAAATCAGAGAAAAAAGTAAAATAATGGGAAGAGGAGTGTGAAGGCAATAGGTGGCATTATCTAAATACGATAATAGGCTACAGAACAAACAGAATGTGGAAGGAGAAAGTTCACCTCCAGAAGAAAACTGTAGAAAAGTGCAATAAATCAATAACAGATGTGGCACAATAGGAAAAAATAACATAATGAAGAAGGAATCCAAAGATTGGAAGAGGAAATCAAACAGTTGGAGACCATGGGAAAAATGAGGGATGTGCAGAAGGGGCAGTAACAACGAAAGATTAACAAGAGGGATCCAGAAAGAGTATCAAGGAAAGTCACTAGCAGAGATGCTCTTTGAGGATGAGAAGACAAAGCAGTTGATAAGACACACAGGAAGGGAACTAGTGAAAACTAAGTAAGGTGGAGAGAAAGGCAACAGGAGAAAGAAAAAAGGAGGTCAATTATGATCTGATCTACGAACTTCAAGAAGCTAATGTTGGATCAGTAAGTAGGAGACATGAGGATGAGAAACGGGAGATAACAGTGGTTATTGTGTGTATAGGAGGAGAGAACGAGATAGACCAATTGGAACGTTTTCATAGAATCGGGAGGTTCTCCCACAGCAAACACCACCTGATCAAACAAACCTTCTGGTCACACATAGCTTGAAACAGGATCCTGAGACAGAAAACATGACTGAGGAACACACGCTATCATTAGTATACCTGGATTATGACAGTATGAAAACAAAGAGAGGGAACATCTGAGGAAGTATGTAAAAAAGCTATTGGATATAAGAAACAGAAGTAACAGTAGCAAATAGGAAAGACAGGAGGGAACACCCAACCTCTATGATCTTCTCAAGGTGCATCCACTGTACCTCTCCGAGAAGGCCTGCCCCCACTTTCCCATCACTAGCATGTACCCCTCGCCCTTTTTCATTAACCTGACAGGGCTTTAACCAAGCCCTATCTCCTTCACTCCTGATAGATGTGCAATAAGCAAAATGAATATATAACACAAACCAGGGCATCTTAAAGGGCAGAATGTACTGAGTGTGGTACACCAACACAGATGAATTTTCAAAAAAATATTATGAATTGAAAGAACGAATAACAAAGATAATCCCAGGGATAATAGCTTTCACAAAGACTAGACTACGAGAAATAACAGGATTTCAAGTAATAATGAAAGAAACAGGAAATAGGAAAACAGGAGTGACACTGCTAGAGGTAATGAAATCAGCAGAGCTTTGAAGAGATAGGAGGAATAACAAGGTATGAGTCAGAAGACTGTATAATGGGCGCAGTCATGACTTTTGTACGGTGAACCACAACTCATCATCAAAGTGTAGATAACAGAAACAGGAAAAATGAAGACCTCAACAAAGCAATGAATGACACCACAGCAGAAGCAGCCGGGAGAGCTCATATGGATAAAGCTTAGCAGCTAATAATAAGTGAATTCTAGCAAAAAAATAAATTGATTGAAAGACCTGGGACACATATGGAGAACCGGAAGTGCGGTGGACTAAAATGATGGGGGTGGTTAGGAAAAATGTTTATTTGTGAGTTAGTGACATAACAAGTGAGAGAGATCATCCAGCAAGACTGGATCCAGTATTTATTGCAAGTACATCTGACATACGAGAAATAGAGCTCGACATCCCCCTGGGTGCTACTAACTATACATTACTGAATTTCAAGTTGCTTGTGGAACTAAACACTGAGGTAAGGTGGAAGGCACAGTGAACCAGGCTTCAGAAGAGGAAACTTTGAAGAAATAACTCCCGAATACGGTGCAGTGGGGAAGGGAAATGAAAGGAAAGTCAAGTAATGAAACTATTGGCTGCCTAACTGGAAAGTTTGGGGAGACACTCTCATAATAGAAGCGAAATGACAAAAACACAGTACTTGGTTTAGTCCAGGAGTTCCAAATCAAGACTAAATTACCATCAGCAGGGTAACTGATCTTATCTGTGGGGTAAAAATTAATATACTGTTAAAAAACATAATGTTAAAAGTACACATATTAGTCATGATCTATGGGATTGACTGAAGAGAGCAATGTTGGTGTGGCGAGGGTAACACATGCTTTGTGTTCTTTAAGTCTGTCACAAAGAGACATCACAGCCATCCTAATAATGGATCCCCTGCTTAAACTACCTACCCTTCTTCTTGCCTTCAAATGAGCCGCTTTGCTGAAATATCTCTTATAACATCCTAACATGAATTTTAGTTCTGGTTTTGTTCTTGTAGATGCCTTCCTTTCCTGTTATGTTGTTAAATGCACTTAAACTTCAAAACACTCGTGACTTGATCTAACCTTTGCCTCCTCCTATCTTTCCATTTCATATGTTTTCAATATTATCTTTAGCTTTGCCTTTCTTGTCTTCTTCATTGGTGGGTACTGTCCTGGGATTTTTTCGTAGTGTTTTTGCCATTTTTACCACCACTGATAAGGTTCTCTATCTCCATAGATGCTTCAGTGCACCAAATACCTTTTTTCTCTTTGTCAATTCTATGATTCACCTCTATCATAGACACATCTACCAACAAATTCACTCCTAAATAACCAAACACATTTACTCCCTCCCTCCAATCTGATATCCAATCTTTAATTACCAACTTGTTTTGTTAGTTTAATCAACTTGTTCTTTATGTTCACTGTTAATTTCCTTCTTTTACATACTATCCTAAATTTGTCTAACAACCTTCTCAATTTCTCTACAGAATCTCCTAAAAGTACTTCGTCATCAGCAAAAACCAAATATGAAACTGCCCACTTTGAATCGGATTCATTAACTTTTAATACCACACCTCTCCCCAACACCCTACTAATCACTTCTATCAGAATCTTATCTATAAATATTGTAAAGAAACTGGTTAGATATCATAAGTACTTTTTGTGTGTCTTTAGTCAGATATTTTGGTTCTTATGTTCTCTCTCTCGAGAGAGAGAGGAACTGTATGTTACGTCATCAGGTGAGGGAATTCTCTTAATTTATATGTCGTCATCTGCCGTCTTTAATCTTTTATTTTAGTGCTTTCTCTTTTATTCTTGTCACTTTTTCTTTCCTCTGGGGAAGCGAGTTACGTCACTTCACCTTCACCCGCCCAGCAGTCCACATATGCATTATTCTTACGATGTTGGGATTTTTGTTTTGTATTGAAGGTTCCAAGTGGATTTCTTACTGTATTAATTGTATTATGCCTTGGCCTTCAACTATATGTATTTTAATATTTAGTTTTCTGACAGTCTTACCTTCATGGAGACAACTGGACGGGAACGGGATTTTTTCAAAAATTTATTTTTTCTACAGATATGATTTCATCGTAGACTTTTTGAAAGGAATCTGAACCTATCTCTTCGGAGATGTTCAGACTTTGCGGTGGCATCTAAAACTTCCTCACAATTCATCACTTGCATGTGACAAGGAATCATGTGAACGACCTTGGTGTCTCCACCTCCAGGTCAACCTTCGTAACTCATAACCTCGGTGCACTTGCCAAACTCCAGCTACATTTATATTGTCACTGTAATACTGACATACATGTTTTTCCTTCTCTGGTTTATTTAATAAAAGTATTAGTTTTCCTTAAAAGTTATTTAAACACTCTTTAATTTTCACGAATAACTTTTTCTATGTTTCCCACAGAGAAAAACAAGAGCTCTTTTTCCTGAGGAGTGGCGTCCTTGTAGCCAGGATTTAAAGACTTTTTTAAAGCTAACTCAAGTGACCACAGAGGACTAGAGTTGAAAGTCAGGCTAAATAACACATATCAGAAACTCACCAATTTCCTCTAAGCGCAGCTTCATTTTCGTTGTTGCTGGCCCAGAGGAGGATGCTGGCGTGATGCTGTAAGTGCCGCCCAGAGGAGGATGCTGGCGTGATGCTGTAAGCGCCGCCCAGAGGAGGATGCTGGCGTGATGCTGTAAGTGCCGCCCAGAGGAGGATGCTGGCGTGATGCTGTAAGTGCCACCCAGAGGAGGATGCTGGCGTGATGCTGTAAGTGCCGCCCAGAGGAGGATGCTGGCGTGATGCTGTAAGTGCCGCCCAGAGGAGGATGCTGGCGTGATGCTGTAAGCGCCGCCCAGAGGAGGATGCTGGCGTGATGCTGTAAGCGCCGCACTTGGCTAGTTACTTCTGTTTTTACCGAGTCCAAGAAATCCTGCTTTATAGGATACATGCTGCATGCAAATATAAAATCTTCCCAGATCACAATACTCAGTTCATCAACAATCTGGAAAGATTGCAGAAACTTTTTTTTTTTTACAAATCTGATAGCATTACAATAAAATTATAATTACTTTTGAATTTCAAAACGTGAAAAAATAATTATACATAAACTCAGATTTATAATATGATGTGTAGAGGGGCAAACACTTTCTGTTCCTGACTCAGGAAATATATAGCCGTCCTTCTCCACCTCTGGTTAGTGTGACTTTGTCAATGGTCCAAGTCGGACCGAAACGTCGTCGTAAGCTTCTCTCTTTTATGTGCGGGTTATTTGTGTATTGTTCCAGGCACGGTATTGTGCCTTTTTTGTTATTTATTCGTGAGTCAGAGCTGAGGAAGAGAGACGTTGAAGAACAGAGCGAAACGTTGACAACCGTAAATTAAGGTTTGGTCTGCAAAGTGTACTGATTCTTGGAAACTTAATTAGGTTGAAACACTCTCTTTAGCAACGTTATTTGTAAATGTAAATTCAAGGGAGTGTTCCTCTATGGTCGGCTCTGTTACTTGCTACCTTAAATAAATTTGTCACGAGTGCCTGATTGCATTTGCATTGCTTAACAAGAAAAAGTAACATTCTGTCTTATTAATTAGCCTTTTGTATTAATGCAATTGAAGTGGAAGTTGCACAAATAACAGCTGTCATGTTTATTAACCAGGAAAAAGTTGTTACACCAACAGCCGACCTAAACAGTGTTGATGTTCCTGATGCTAACTGATGTAAGAACAGAAGAAAGGAGGAACACTGCTATAGGCCTGTTGGCCCCATGCTAGGCAGGTCCTTCACAAATCCATCCCACTAACAGAATAACTGCAACCCAAGTAATAACCTTTTTTAATCCTATTTACTCATGTGCAAGCCCGATTCAAATCTAACCCCTCTCATTCATGTATTTATCCAGCCTAAATTTGAAATTACCCAAGGTTTTAGCTTCGATAACCCTACTAGGCAGACTGTTCCACTTACCAACTACCCTATTACCATGAGAACATAAGAACATAAGAAAGGAAGAAAGAAAATGGTGATTTTTTTATACAATATATAAATGTTTACAAAAATCTGTTACAAAACCAAATAACCAAAGTTTACCAAACTCTCCACAATTTTTTCCTGATGACAGATGTGCTGGATGACGTCATTCACAAGACATTCACTAAACTGTGACACTGATTTATTAAAAACAGCAAGACAGTAAAAGGAAAACTTTGCTGTTATGGGCTTGGACCTGGCGAGAACAAGAACACCACCAGTCGATCCCACAGTCTGGCTGCGGATCCTCCTGGTATGCTAATATATCAACCCTTATTTAAAACTCCTTTCATGTTCTGAGGATAAATTAATAATGAACAATATAAGATATTTTTACACTGTATCAGCTCGAATATTTCAGGGTTTGCCTTTAAACAGACGTTCTTTCTATCCATTAATGTTTGGGAATTATTGTAAAGGCATCACAGGGTGTATACAGGCTGTCTGCTGAGAAGGGATACCTACATTCTAGCTATCTTTGCAACTGTCTGTAGAGATGAGGGAATTTAGTATACGGAAAGGTTTTCTCCCCATCCTACGCATCTTACTGTCACATTGACAAGGATGTCACACAGCTAAAGATGAAAAATATCTCTACATATTCCAAACCTTCCTGTGATAAAGTCGACCTGAAAAGCTGAATAAATTTTTTTTACTCATTTGTGCCGACAAACATTCATGAATATTTAATAGGAAGAAGAGCTTAGACTACTGATAGAATTAACATTATTTCTATTATCATTACTACTAGTACTACTATTATCATTACTACTAGTACTACTAATATCATTATTATGTACTACATATGTTATCATGACTTGGGAGTCATGGTAAGCAGAAATCTAAAGCCAAGACAGCAGTGTCTTAGTGTGCGCAACAAGGCTAACAGATTACTAGGATTTATATCAAGAAGTGTAAGTAACAGAAGTTCAAAAGTTATTTTACAGCTCTATACATCACTAGTGAGGCCTCATTTAGATTATGCTGCTCAGTTTTGGTCCCCTTACTACAGGATGGATATAGACTTATTAGAGAACATACAGAGAAGAATGACTAAAACGATTTACTGTGTAAGGAATCTCCCGTATGAAGATAGACTTAAAGCCTTAAATCTCGACTCTCTGGAGAGACGTAGATTGAGGGGAGATATAATTGAAGTGTATAAGTGGATGACGTGCATAAACAAAGGAGATATTAATAAAGTACTGAGGGTGTCGAACCAGGTAAAAACCAGAAATAATGGATTAAAGTTGGATAAATTTAGATTTAGAAAGAACATAGGTAAGTACTGGTTTTCTAATAGAGTTGTGGATGTGTGGAACAATCTTCCCAGTGGGGTGATAGAAGCTAGGACTTTGGGAGGGTTTAAAAAGAGATTTGACAAATATATGAGTGGGAGGGGCTGGGTTTGATTTGTCATTGGGTACGAGAGTAAATTTTTGGGTAGCTATGGGTAGAGGTCATTTTGATAAGGACCTGCCTTGTATGGGTCAGTAGGCCTTCTACAGTGTTCCTCCATTTTTATGTTCTCTGGTCATAACCACCTGGAATCGCTCCGCATCCCAACGATTTATGTGTTAAATTTGTCTTCAAATCTTACATCCACATTCATGTTTAGTTACTTGTTTTGTTTTGTTATGTTTCCAACAATGACAAAGAATTATTATACTTTTGTTTACCGGATAAACTTCATCGTCTTTGCTTCTTATTTTATTATTTCGTCAAGTTTATATGGAGTTCTTAATACTCCTCAGCTTTCTTCTGGAGCTCCTAATACTGCTTTCTTCTGAGCTCTTAATACTCCTCAGCTTTCTTCTGGAGCTCTTAATACTCCTCAGCTTTCTTCAGGAGCTCTTAATACTCCGCAGCTTTCTTCCGGAGCTCTTAATACTCCTCAGCTTTCTTCTAGAGCTCTTGATACTCCTCAGCTTTCTTCCGGAGCTCTTAATACTCCTCAGCTTTCTTCCGGAGCTCTTAATACTCCTCAGCTTTCTTCCGGAGCTCTTAATACTCCTCAGCTTTCTTCCGGAGCTCTTAATACTCCTCAGCTTTCTTCCGGAGCTCTTAATACTCCTCAGCTTTCTTCCGGAGCTCTTAATACTCCTCAGCTTTCTTCCGGAGCTCTTAATACTCCTCAGCATTCTTCCGGAGCTCTTAATACTCCGCAGCTTTCTTCCAGAGCTCTTAATACTTCTCAGCTTTCTTCCGGAGCTCTTGATACTCCTCAGCTTTCTTCCGGAGCTCTTCATACTCCTCAGCTTTCTTCCGGAGCTCTTCATACTCCTCAGCTTTCTTCCAGAGCTCTTAATACTTCTCAGCTTTCTTCCGGAGCTCTTGATACTCCTCAGCTTTCTTCCGGAGCTCTTAATACTCCTCAGCTTTCTTCCGGAGCTCTTAATACTCCTCAGCTTTCTTCCGGAGCTCTTAATACTCCTCAGCTTTCTTCCGGAGCTCTTAATACTCCTCAGCTTTCTTCCGGAGCTCTTAATACTCCTCAGCTTTCTTCCGGAGCTCTTAATACTCCTCAGCTTTCTTCCGGAGCTCTTAATACTCCTCAGCTTTCTTCCGGAGCTCTTAATACTCCTCAGCTTTCTTCCGGAGCTCTTAATACTCCTCAGCTTTCTTCCGGAGCTCTTAATACTCCTCAGCTTTCTTCCGGAGCTCTTAATACTCCTCAGCTTTCTTCCGGAGCTCTTAATACTCCTCAGCTTTCTTCCGGAGCTCTTAATACTCCTCAGCTTTCTTCCGGAGCTCTTAATACTCCTCAGCTTTCTTCCGGAGCTCTTAATACTCCTCAGCTTTCTTCCGGAGCTCTTAATACTCCTCAGCTTTCTTTCGGAGCTTAATACTCTTCAGCTTTCTTCCGGAGCTCTTAATACTCCTCAGCTTTCTTCCGGAGCTCTTAATACTCCTCAGCTTTCTTCCGGAGCTCTTAATACTCCTCAGCTTTCTTCCGGAGCTCTTAATACTCCTCAGCTTTCTTCCGGAGCTCTTAATACTCCTCAGCTTTCTTCCTCTTAATACTCCTCAGGAGCTCTTAATACTCCTCAGCTTTCTTCCGGAGCTCTTAATACTCCTCAGCTTTCTTCTGGAGCTCTTAATACTCCTCAGCTTTCTTCCGGAGCTCTTAATACTCCTCAGCTTTCTTCCGGAGCTCTTAATACTCCTCAGCTTTCTTCCAGAGCTCTTAATACTCCTCAGCTTTCTTTCGGAGCTCTCAATACTCCTCAGCTTTCTTCCGGAGCTCTTAATACTCCTCAGCTTTCTTCCGGCTTTCTTCAGCTTTCTTCCGGAGCTCTTAATACTCCTCAGCTTTCTTCCGGAGCTCTTAATACTCCTCAGCTTTCTTCCGGAGCTCTTAATACTCCTCAGCTTTCTTCCGGAGCTCTTAATACTCCTCAGCTTTCTTCTGGAGCTCTTAATACTCCTCAGCTTTCTTCTGGAGCTCTTAATACTCCTCAGCTTTCTTCCGGAGCTCTTAATACTCCTCAGCTTTCTTCCGGAGCTCTTAATACTCCTCAGCTTTCTTCCAGAGCTCTTAATACTCCTCAACTTTCTTCCAGAACTCTTGCCAATCCTCAACTTTCTTCCAGAACTCTTGCCAATCCTCAACTTTCTTCCAGAACTCTTGCCAATCCTCAACTTTCTTCCAGAACTCTTGCCAATCCTCAACTTTCTTCCAGAACTCTTGCCAATCCTCAACTTTCTTCCAGAACTCTTGCCAATCCTCAACTTTCTTCCAGAACTCTTGCCAATCCTCAACTTTCTTCCAGAACTCTTGCCAATCCTCAACTTTCTTCCAGAACTCTTGCCAATCCTCAACTTTCTTCCAGAACTCTTGCCAATCCTCAACTTTCTTCCAGAACTCTTGCCATTCCTCAACTTTCTTCCAGAACTCTTGCCAATCCTCAACTTTCTTCCAGAACTCTTGCCAATCCTCAACTTTCTTCCAGAACTCTTGCCAATCCTCAACTTTCTTCCAGAACTCTTGCCAATCCTCAACTTTCTTCCAGAACTCTTGCCAATCCTCAAATGCTTTATTTCTAAAAAAAATACTTCTGGTTTCCTTTTTTATGTTATTTTTCTCATCACTTCTGCAACGTAAGTCTCTCTAAGATTTTATTTTATTTATGAATCACAACAACTTTTAAGAAAATTTAACCAACTGAAAAATAGTTATGTTACCAGTTATTACAACGAAAATACCCCTTAAACATTAAGTATTGTTAATGGCATAAACATTAATGTTGAAGAAACAACATTGTGTGGTACACCATTCAAGGTATAATACATACTAACAATTAAACATCGCAGTACATTACAACACAACATTAATTTTATAATTCTGCTAACATTTACACATCACAGAACATGACATCATAATGTAGAATGTTAGTAAGTCGGAGACGCACTGACCAGTGGGTAAGACCCACCATATTAGTTGTCCATGTCAAGGGATCGAATATCCCCAGCTGCTAGTTTTTATTTTCATCCCATAATGTTTATAGTCCGTGGGGGGGGGATAATGTTTTATGATGGTCTAGAAGATGTTACATAAGTGAAAATGTGAGAATAGAAAGAAATTAGTTAAACTGTTTAAAAATTATTTATAGAACTTTGTCTTCCAAAAGATAGTTCATGGTAGTGTCTAGTGGATGTCTTCAAAATGGCGAGAACCAACATTCTGCATCAAAATATTGAAATATATAAAGTTCCTGAATTTCCTAACTTGAGGAAGGGTGATTTTTTTCAATCCACAGACATAATTTTAACAACCGTGAGGGTGACTGCATATATAAATGGATACAAATTTGAGTACATATGTGCGGGTGGTATAGATGGACATGTGTGTGTGTGTGTGTGTGTGTGTGTGTGTGTGTGTGTGTGTGTGTGTGTGTGTGTGTGTGTGTGTGTGTGTGTGTGTGTGTGTGTGTGTGTGTGTGTGTGTGTGTGTGTGTGTGTGCGCGTGTATTAGTGATTACAAGTATATTAGTGTACGAGGCGATCAGTGTGTGTTATACATATGTATGTGTGTTTGTGAGAGCGTGTGCGTTGCTTTGTACGTATGAATGATGGTGAATCCGCAGCCGTGGTTGTGGAAATGCACAAATGAGTGTGAAAATTGTGTGTGCATACGTAAGATTATTTAGGTACAGATACACATAAATACAGTTTCACAAATTATTATACATATTAAAATATGCGTAAATTACCCAGGATAACAACAAAAAAATCAGACAAAGTAACTTATTTCCATTGTGCCGGACTCTTGTAACTGCTCGTATTACAAATACATAAGACTAATAACGAAATAAAAACATACAGTTCAACACTTATTATAGTTCTGGTGGAGGTGGACATACAGGTTAATACACGAACATTCATCCACGTAGACTAAAACATTCATAAGCACACTTAAACTGCTGATTAAGTACAATAATGTAGATGAATTGTATAAAATAAATAGAACTCCCAAAATTTCACTAAGTGGCCAGGCCTTGGTGGCCGAACTGGACGGTAGCTTGGCTGCGTCTGGCTGACTTACGATCTAGGCTGTCTTGGTGGTGTAATTACAGTACGCAGTTTACTGTGTGTCCCCTCCTGTAATTCCACCCACCTGGACAGTCTCTACCGTAGACCAGCTAAAAAAGGCCTCGTTCTCATCTGGCTAGATCACGGAGGGTGGCTGAGCTGACTTCGGGATACATAACCTGGGGAAGGCTGAGACTGGAAAATAACCTAAGGGAAGTGAGGAAGGGGAGACATCCGGGGGCCCACGGATGGATTCCTGGACACATGAACCTGGGAAAAGCGAGAATACCCTGGGGAAGTGGGTAAGGGAGAATATCTGAGGCGGACAGATGGACTCCTGGATACATGGACCTGGGAAAGACGAGGGACACTGGTTGTTGAGACAGACATTGGGGAAGTGGGGAAGGGAGAATATCTGAGGCGGACAGATGGAC
>NW_027197206.1:0-66408 GCF_038502225.1 Cherax quadricarinatus | reverse complement strand
GGGATATGACGTTCCCGCATTTTACGATTGCTTTTTGGGAAATTCTTCTTCTGAAAATATTTAATTTGGTATTCTTATCTTTGGCTCATTTATCGTCTCTCTTACAGATGTCCTAAGACTACCAAGGTTTTTAATTTGAGGAAGGAGCTTGGTGTTCCTAGTATCAGTGGTAGAACAATTGAAATTAACACTGTACTTGGCGTTAGAACATTATGAAATGAACCACTTTTCCCAAATTCTTGCTAAATTGGGTTGTTAAAATATAAGTATTTCTGTAAACGACATGAGCATGTCACACCTCCATAGAAGTTATATTAATTTAATATCACGTGTGAAACTACTCTGGAGAAACTCAACACTAGTGATCCCTTTCTTAAATCACTTGCAAAGAAGACTATTCAAGATTTTTTTTCGCTTTACTGTTCGTTTTAATATACCAAAATCAACTCCATTAATGGATCTAAACGGGTCTGCTGGCAGGGCTGCATCTGCTCTTGTTACCTCTCTAGATAAGTACTATAGCATCCATGTTAGGAATTATAATTAACAACTGCATTTCAAAAGAGAACTGTTTGCCTCCTATTGGTGAAACGTTTCACTGTAAGTAGAACATGACTTGATCAATGGCTACTTAGAGCGAAACGTCATCTGTTTACGAGGGTTTGCTCTGCACGCAGTGTTTTTACCATGTGTGGGCAAGTGTTGCCAGCCAACGCTAATACAGTCCTGTTTTAATGCACTTAGTGTTTATTGGGGCCCAAGTACGTTCAAATACAATTATTCATTAAAATATCATGTGACAATTATCGTGTGCTCTTACACAAGCATTAGTCTTGGCGATTATTTTATGGGATATAATATTGTTACGTAATAACAAGACTTTCACTGCGTGTAAATTGCGTATCGCTATGACTCACGTAACGTACGTCATGCATAATAACATGCCTTACACAGCACACGTCATGCGTAATAGCATGTCTTATCATTGATGATATTTATCAGCGAGACTTACTAACTGCCTCGTTTGACATCATTTTTGATCCATGGATGTGAAGGCTATTTTCAATTCCCTGGATCAAGAACCCTTCACATGAGCCAAGGGGCCTTTAATAGGGCTCCTGTGGATTTTCCCATTAAGGCACATGCCTAGGTGACCTGCTCCATGAGGCCCCACTTGCGTTGTCGGTAGTCGGCAATACAGGCACTAAATAAACTACTCAGATGTAACACTTTTTGTTAAGATAACAATAACAATGATCCGTCTAGGAAACATTAATTTTAAGGACAGTGTTAGTGTACTAGATTAACAGTTATGGCCTTTGTAGGCGCTATTCAGTTAGCAATTAGCAAAAACGTCGTTACGTTGCGGTAAGAATATTTGCGATGTGAAACACTTGACAAGGCTTGAGTTATTGAGAGAAGCCTCACACAACACACCACACCTGGCTTAGTGTGCTGTGAGAGAAGCCTCACACACCACACCACACCTGGCTTAGTGTGCTGTGAGAGAAGCCTCACACAACACACCACACCTGGCTTAGTGTGCTGTGAGGGAAGCCTCACACAACACACCACACCTGGCTTAGTGTGCTGTGAGAGAAGCCTCACACAACACACCACACCCGGTTAAGTGTGCTGTGAGAGAAGCCTCACACACCACACCACACCTGGCTTAGTGTGCTGTGAGAGAAGCCTCACACAACACACCACACCTGGCTTAGTGTGCTGTGAGAGAAGCCTCACACAACACACCACACCCGGTTAAGTGTGCTGTGAGAGAAGCCTCACACACCACACCACACCTGGCTTAGTGTGCTGTGAGAGAAGCCTCACACACCACACCTGGCTTAGTGTGCTGTGAGAGAAGCCTCACACAACACACCACACCTGGCTTAGTGTGCTGTGAGGGAAGCCTCACACAACACACCACACCTGGCTTAGTGTGCTGTGAGAGAAGCCTCACACAACACACCACACCTGGCTTAGTGTGCTGTGAGGGAAGCCTCACACAACACACCACACCTGGCTTAGTGTGCTGTGAGAGAAGCCTCACACACCACACCACACCTGGCTTAGTGTGCTGTGAGGGAAGCCTCACACAACACACCACACCCGGTTAAGTGTGCTGTGAGGGAAGCCTCACACAACACACCACACCTGGCTTAGTGTGCTGTGAGGGAAGCCTCACACAACACACCACACCTGGCTTAGTGTGCTGTGAGAGAAGCCTCACACAACACACCACACCTGGCTTAGTGTGCTGTGAGGGAAGCCTCACACAACACACCACACCTGGCTTAGTGTGCTGTGAGGGAAGCCTCACACAACACACCACACCCGGTTAAGTGTGCTGTGAGAGAAGCCTCACACAACACACCACACCTGGCTTAGTGTGCTGTGAGGGAACAACACACCACACGCCTCACACAACACACCACACCTGGCTTAGTGTGCTGTGAGGGAAGCCTCACACAACACACCACACCCGGTTAAGTGTGCTGTGAGGGAAGCCTCACACAACACACCACACCTGGCTTAGTGTGCTGTGAGGGAAGCCTCACACAACACACCACACCTGGCTTAGTGTGCTGTGAGAGAAGCCTCACACACCACACCACACCCGGTTAAGTGTGCTGTGAGAGAAGCCTCACACAACACACCACACCTGGCTTAGTGTGCTGTGAGGGAAGCCTCACACAACACACCACACCTGGCTTAGTGTGCTGTGAGGGAAGCCTCACACAACACACCACACCCGGTTAAGTGTGCTGTGAGGGAAGCCTCACACAACACACCACACCTGGCTTAGTGTGCTGTGAGGGAAGCCTCACACAACACACCACACCCGGTTAAGTGTGCTGTGAGGGAAGCCTCACACAACACACCACACCTGGCTTAGTGTGCTGTGAGGGAAGCCTCACACAACACACCACACCTGGCTTAGTGTGCTGTGAGGGAAGCCTCACACAACACACCACACCCGGTTAAGTGTGCTGTGAGAGAAGCCTCACACACCACACCACACCTGGCTTAGTGTGCTGTGAGGGAAGCCTCACACAACACACCACACCCGGTTAAGTGTGCTGTGAGAGAAGCCTCACACAACACACCACACCTGGCTTAGTGTGCTGTGAGGGAAGCCTCACACAACACACCACACCTGGCTTAGTGTGCTGTGAGAGAAGCCTCACACACCACACCACACCTGGCTTAGTGTGCTGTGAGGGAAGCCTCACACACCACACCACACCTGGCTTAGTGTGCTGTGAGGGAAGCCTCACACAACACACCACACCTGGCTTAGTGTGCTGTGAGGGAAGCCTCACACAACACACCACACCTGGCTTAGTGTGCTGTGAGAGAAGCCTCACACAACACACCACACCTGGCTTAGTGTGCTGTGAGGGAAGCCTCACACAACACACCACACCTGGCTTAGTGTGCTGTGAGAGAAGCCTCACACAACACACCACACCTGGCTTAGTGTGCTGTGAGAGAAGCCTCACACAACACACCACACCTGGCTTAGTGTGCTGTCAGGGAAGCCTCACACAACACACCACACCTGGCTTAGTGTGCTGTGAGGGAAGCCTCACACAACACACCACACCTGGCTTAGTGTGCTGTGAGAGAAGCCTCACACACCACACCACACCTGGCTTAGTGTGCTGTGAGGGAAGCCTCACACACCACACCACACCTGGCTTAGTGTGCTGTGAGAGAAGCCTCACACACCACACCACACCTGGCTTAGTGTGCTGTGAGGGAAGCCTCACACACCACACCACACCTGGCTTAGTGTGCTGTGAGGGAAGCCTCACACACCACACCACACCTGGCTTAGTGTGCTGTGAGAGAAGCCTCACACACCACACCACACCTGGCTTAGTGTGCTGTGAGAGAAGCCTCACACACCACACCACACCTGGCTTAGTGTGCTGTGAGAGAAGCCTCACACACCACACCACACCTGGCTTAGTGTGCTGTGAGGGAAGCCTCACACACCACACCACACCTGGCTTAGTGTGCTGTGAGAGAAGCCTCACACACCACACCACACCTGGCTTAGTGTGCTGTGAGGGAAGCCTCACACACCACACCACACCTGGCTTAGTGTGCTGTGAGGGAAGCCTCACACACCACACCACACCTGGCTTAGTGTGCTGTGAGAGAAGCCTCACACACCACACCACACCTGGCTTAGTGTGCTGTGAGGGAAGCCTCACACACCACACCACACCTGGCTTAGTGTGCTGTGAGAGAAGCCTCACACAACACACCACACCTGGCTTAGTGTGCTGTGAGAGAAGCCTCACACACCACACCACACCTGGCTTAGTGTGCTGTGAGAGAAGCCTCACACACCACACCACACCTGGCTTAGTGTGCTGTGAGAGAAGCCTCACACACCACACCACACCTGGCTTAGTGTGCTGTGAGAGAAGCCTCACACAACACACCACACCTGGCTTAGTGTGCTGTGAGGGAAGCCTCACACAACACACCACACCTGGCTTAGTGTGCTGTGAGGGAAGCCTCACACACCACACCACACCTGGCTTAGTGTGCTATGAGAGAAGCCTCACACAACACACCACACCTGGCTTAGTGTGCTGTGAGAGAAGCCTCACACACCACACCACACCTGGCTTAGTGTGCTGTGAGAGAAGCCTCACACACCACACCACACCTGGCTTAGTGTGCTGTGAGAGAAGCCTCACACACCACACCACACCTGGCTTAGTGTGCTGTGAGAGAAGCCTCACACAACACACCACACCTGGCTTAGTGTGCTGTGAGGGAAGCCTCACACAACACACCACACCTGGCTTAGTGTGCTGTGAGAGAAGCCTCACACACCACACCACACCTGGCTTAGTGTGCTGTGAGAGAAGCCTCACACACCACACCACACCTGGCTTAGTGTGCTGTGAGAGAAGCCTCACACACCACACCACACCTGGCTTAGTGTGCTGTGAGAGAAGCCTCACACACCACACCACACCTGGCTTAGTGTGCTGTGAGAGAAGCCTCACACAACACACCACACCTGGCTTAGTGTGCTGTGAGAGAAGCCTCACACAACACACCACACCTGGCTTAGTGTGCTGTGAGGGAAGCCTCACACACCACACCACACCTGGCTTAGTGTGCTGTGAGGGAAGCCTCACACAACACACCACACCTGGCTTAGTGTGCTGTGAGAGAAGCCTCACACACCACACCACACCTGGCTTAGTGTGCTGTGAGAGAAGCCTCACACACCACACCACACCTGGCTTAGTGTGCTGTGAGAGAAGCCTCACACACCACACCACACCTGGCTTAGTGTGCTGTGAGGGAAGCCTCACACAACACACCACACCTGGCTTAGTGTGCTGTGAGAGAAGCCTCACACACCACACCACACCTGGCTTAGTGTGCTGTGAGGGAAGCCTCACACAACACACCACACCTGGCTTAGTGTGCTGTGAGAGAAGCCTCACACACCACACCACACCTGGCTTAGTGTGCTGTGAGGGAAGCCTCACACAACACACCACACCTGGCTTAGTGTGCTGTGAGAGAAGCCTCACACACCACACCACACCTGGCTTAGTGTGCTGTGAGGGAAGCCTCACACAACACACCACACCTGGCTTAGTGTGCTGTGAGAGAAGCCTCACACACCACACCACACCTGGCTTAGTGTGCTGTGAGGGAAGCCTCACACAACACACCACACCCGGTTAAGTGTGCTGTGAGAGAAGCCTCACACACCACACCACACCTGGCTTAGTGTGCTGTGAGGGAAGCCTCACACAACACACCACACCTGGCTTAGTGTGCTGTGAGAGAAGCCTCACACACCACACCACACCTGGCTTAGTGTGCTGTGAGAGAAGCCTCACACACCACACCACACCTGGCTTAGTGTGCTGTGAGAGAAGCCTCACACACCACACCACACCTGGCTTAGTGTGCTGTGAGAGAAGCCTCACACACCACACCACACCTGGCTTAGTGTGCTGTGAGAGAAGCCTCACACACCACACCACACCTGGCTTAGTGTGCTGTGAGAGAAGCCTCACACACCACACCACACCTGGCTTAGTGTGCTGTGAGAGAAGCCTCACACACCACACCACACCTGGCTTAGTGTGCTGTGAGGGAAGCCTCACACAACACACCACACCTGGCTTAGTGTGCTGTGAGGGAAGCCTCACACAACACACCACACCTGGCTTAGTGTGCTGTGAGAGAAGCCTCACACACCACACCACACCTGGCTTAGTGTGCTGTGAGGGAAGCCTCACACAACACACCACACCCGGTTAAGTGTGCTGTGAGAGAAGCCTCACACACCACACCACACCTGGCTTAGTGTGCTGTGAGGGAAGCCTCACACAACACACCACACCTGGCTTAGTGTGCTGTGAGAGAAGCCTCACACACCACACCACACCTGGCTTAGTGTGCTGTGAGGGAAGCCTCACACAACACACCACACCTGGCTTAGTGTGCTGTGAGAGAAGCCTCACACACCACACCACACCTGGCTTAGTGTGCTGTGAGGGAAGCCTCACACAACACACCACACCCGGTTAAGTGTGCTGTGAGAGAAGCCTCACACACCACACCACACCTGGCTTAGTGTGCTGTGAGGGAAGCCTCACACAACACACCACACCTGGCTTAGTGTGCTGTGAGAGAAGCCTCACACACCACACCACACCTGGCTTAGTGTGCTGTGAGGGAAGCCTCACACAACACACCACACCTGGCTTAGTGTGCTGTGAGAGAAGCCTCACACACCACACCACACCTGGCTTAGTGTGCTGTGAGGGAAGCCTCACACAACACACCACACCCGGTTAAGTGTGCTGTGAGAGAAGCCTCACACACCACACCACACCTGGCTTAGTGTGCTGTGAGGGAAGCCTCACACAACACACCACACCTGGCTTAGTGTGCTGTGAGAGAAGCCTCACACACCACACCACACCTGGCTTAGTGTGCTGTGAGGGAAGCCTCACACAACACACCACACCCGGTTAAGTGTGCTGTGAGAGAAGCCTCACACACCACACCACACCTGGCTTAGTGTGCTGTGAGGGAAGCCAGACACCACAGCACCAGAATTGTGTTGAGTTGAGCACAAGACACAGTACAATGTGGGAAGGGGGAACACAAACACAGTAGAATGTGGGAGGGGGGTAGCACAAGACACAGTACGGTGTGTTATGGGGGAGGGGGAACACAAGACTCGGCACAAGTCAGTAGTGTTGGTGTACTTCCGTGCAACACCAGCAGGTGTGTTGTAACAATTCTCTAATGATCTCACATGGAGGTCACCCGCGCTCACTCTGGTCCCCGCCTTCCCCTGTTGAACCCTCTCTTTCTCTCTCTCTCTCTCTCTCTCTCTCTCTCTCTCTCTCTCTCTCTCTCTCTCTCTCTCTCTCTCTCTCTCTCTCTCTCTCTCTCTCTTATGGAGTGTTTCCTTGTTTTCTCACTTGTATTGCTTCTGTGCTCGGGACAAGCGTCTTACAGCATAATGCATGTAGGTTTATAATTCAATATCCCATGTGAAAAATGAGTGAGAAACAATAAACACCCGCCAGATCCCTCCCACCCACTCACATGATAAGACGTTGTTCTTGTCCTCGTTGTCCCTCGCCTTGTGTGACACATCTTCGCATGTTTTACACTGGTAGCACACTGAATGCACATAGTACGCACAACATATAACCAAACCGTATAAAATCACTTGATCACTGAGATCTTGAACCTTCCTCTCTCACGAACGTAGGGTTTCAAAAGCTGCTTAGAATAACGAAAGGAGTACTAGACAAGCACCGTGTGTATCCCTCTTCACCGCTGAGAGAGAACACACATGTAGTTCACTCAAGCACTCTGAAGCCGCGGTTATAAACTAGTTAAAAACAAAGCATAAGCAGGAGTGAGCTTAGTGGCTGGAGGTGGCTGAGTGAGGAAGTGAATCACTCACACACACACACACACACACTCCCGACCGTCTGCACACACTGACTGAGTGGTATGCTTGGTACCGACTTATTCCCACTATCCTGCAAGTGTCTGTACACGTGTGTGTGCGTGTATACGCTCGTGCTAGTGTACACAATGTGCGCGTTTCGGTAGATTCACACGCGCGTGCGCACCTGCTCGGTCTCTTGAACGTTATGAGATTTCTTGTTCGCAGTAAAAGGGGAAAAGAAGATTGGAAAATTAGGTTGTGTTTGTGATGCAGTTTGTCTTATTTGTTTTCTCAGTTATGAGATGAGGTAATCGCAGTTCTTTTTGTTTTATGTGGACGAATTAAAGGTGACTAGCAGGCGACGCAATAGCAGGGTGATGCTGGGGCACGCCATGATGTATGCTGAGGCACGCCATACGCATACACATGATGATCCTTTTCAAATCACTTGTTCTCTCTAGGCTGGAATACTGCTGTACATTAACATCTCCATACAAAGCAGGTGAAATCGCAGATCTAGAGAGTGTAGAGATCCTTTACTGCACGTATAAGTTCTGTCAAGCACCTTAACTACTGGGAACGCTTGAAAGCACTTGACTTGTACTCGTTGGAACGCAGGAGGGAGAAATATATCATAATCTACACTTGGAAAATCTTGGAAGGAATGGTCCCAAATCTGCACACAGAAATCACTCCCTACGAAAGTAAAAGACTGGGCAGGCGATGCAAAATGCCGCCAATAAAAAGTAGGGGCGCCATTGGTACACTAAGAGAAAACACCATAAGTGTCCGGGGCCCAAAACTGTTCAACAGCCTCCCATCAAGCATTAGGGGAATTGCCAATAAACCCCTGGCTGCCTTCAAGAGAGAGCTGGACAGATACCTAAAGTCAGTGCCGGATCAGC
The DNA here is from genome assembly GCF_038502225.1 of Cherax quadricarinatus. NCBI lineage: Eukaryota > Metazoa > Arthropoda > Malacostraca > Decapoda > Parastacidae > Cherax > Cherax quadricarinatus. Next base: position 57,528 of record NW_027197206.1, on the reverse strand, counting down.
CGGGCTGTGGCTCGTACGTCGGACTGCGTGCGGCCAGCAGTAACAGCCTAGTTGATCAGGCCCTGATCCATCGGGAGGCCTGGTCGTGGACCGGGCCGCGGGGGCGTTGATCCCCGGAATAACCTCCAGGTAACCTCCAGGTAACGCCATGATGTATGCTGGGGCACAGTGTATGCTGGGGCGCACACCATGATGTATGCTGGGGCACTGTGTATGCTGGGGCACGATGTATGCTGGGGCATGATGTATGCTGGGGCACGGTGTACGCTGGGGCATGATGTATACTGGGGCACACCATGATCTATTCTGGGGCACGTTATGATGTATGCTGGGGCACGCCATGATGTATTATGGGACACGTCATGATGTATGCTGAGGCACGGTGTATGCTGGTGCATGCCATGATGTATTCCGGGGCACGGTGTAGTGAGATTGTGCAGTGAGACAGGACTCGCTCTTTCAAAACATAACTCTCTCCCCACCCTTATTTCTCTCCCCCACCTCTTCCTATTTCACTCTGTCTCTTCAAACCCATCTACTTTTTTCTCTACTTCTTCCATACCCTTCTGGCTCGTATCCCTCCTGTAACATGTAGCTCGAAAGTAGGGATGGGCGTGTATCCTCAGATCTGCAGCACATAGACTCCAGACTCAATTTCAGAACATACCCTTCACTCTAGCAGTTACTTTCATTTTTTTCTTTATCTATGGTTAGGTTTGACTAGTTCAGGTTACATAAGTATATAAAAATTTACATTTAACCACAAATAAGCTCATTAAAAATAAATCCTCGACGCTTCCCTGACGTTTCATGACGCTGGACAGCGGTGGTTGACCAGCGTCATGGAACGTAAAATCTGCGAGTGAGTGTATCGCTCGTTGGATAAGAATGCTTGTTACTTAGCACTGGAAGCATAGCATATTGTTTTGTTGGGCTATCCTAGGATAATAACGCTAGAAGGTTTAGGCCTATCCCAGGATAATAATGCTCTGATGCTTAGGGTTATTCTAGGATAATAACTTTCTGGTGCTTAGGGCTATCCTGGGATAATAACGCTCCGGAGTTTAGGGCTATCCTGGGCATAGAATTATCCTTAGTTATTTCCCACTTCCCTCCCTTTCACGCATTCTCTTATGTGTGTGTTATCCTCACTGACGCCCCTTCTCACCTAGCAGTAATAACAAGCTCCAGTATGTTAGCTAACTGTTATGGGTCATATTCAAGGGAGAAAATCATATTCTGCTTAGGGTAAAAAAAACTCGAATCGGGTGTAAGAAACTCCAGTACCTGCAAATGTAAACCAAGCCACTGGAGAATCAGAAAAACAAGTATTAAGCTTTTTGTACTTCTGTACTTCGTCAAGAGCTATGCAATGTTGCAAGAACTGCAACAAGTAAACCATACCCCCGGCCGGGATTGAACCCGCGGTTCAATCCCGGCCAGGGGTATGGTTTGTTTGCAATCGTGTCATTACGATTTCTTGAGTTATGCAACAAGTAGGCTGAGGGGAAAGATTCTCTTAGAGAATCTGGTACATAACCTGTCCTGGCAGATGTGCCAGATACACATTCCCACTTCTGGGAGAACCTTTCCCTTCGACCTGTTACAACATTTGCAACATTGCATTGCTCCTCACGATGCACGGAAGTGCGAAAGGCTTAGATAGAGCTTATGGTGATTGCCTCTGAAAACAGTGAGTAGGTTGAAAAATTGTAAGTGATATCATTCGCCCAGTATTATAGTATTATTTCTGTTCTTCACTCTAAGAATTCATAAATATAATTTTGCCTGTGATATTTTATTGTTCTCAGAAAGTTAAAATATTATTTGACCAAGTAATTATATAACCATCCATTCAAAATAATTGAGTTCCTTTCATTTGCACTTCAGAATTGTCATCTAAGTATTTCTTTCGTTGTGGTTCTTGTCCTATTAAGGTACATTACTGAGTTATGTACCAAGAGGTGAATAGTCTCTTACACCCCGTTGTAGGAAGTGGTGTTCTAAGTGACCTGCCAAGTGGAGAGAGAGTTACTCTTTCTTCCCTGGGTAAGTAAGTGGCGAACTGATTGATCAGACCAATAATTTGGTTAAGTGGTGGAAAACTGTAAGTGGCCAGGAAAAATTAGGAAGTTCCATCTTTTACTCCTGGTATGATCGGCTAGTGTTATCTCTCCTCCAGTGGCTTGTTTTGCATATAAACTTATTAAATGATCACACTTGCTGCCACCACTAGCAGCTCTCAACCCTAAGCAGTGTGACGTGATGAGGTGGTGTCCTTGTGACAATGTTGTCTCCGCTAGCGACAAGCAATATTTTGTGACTCCCTGCGTTTTTCAACGTGTTGGAATACACTCGCAGTGTGCTACTACCCTGCTACTTACCTGGAGGTTACCTGGAGGTTATTCCGGGGATCAACGCCCCCGCGGCCCGGTCCACGACCAGGCCTCCCGATGGATCAGGGCCTGATCAATTAGGCTGTTACTGCTGGCCGCACGCAGTCCGACGTACGAGCCACAGCCCGGCTGATCCGGCACTGACTTTAGGTATCTGTCCAGCTCTCTCTTGAAGGCAGCCAGGGGCTTATTGGCAATTCCCCTAATGCTTGATGGGAGGCTGTTGAATAGTTTTGGGCCCCGGACACTTATGGTGTTTTCTCTTAGTGTACCAATGGCGCCCCTACATTTTATTGGCGGCATTTTGCATCGCCTGCCCAGTCTTTTACTTTCGTAGGGAGTGATTTCTGTGTGCAGATTTGGGACCATTCCTTCCAAGATTTTCCAAGTGTAGATTATGATATATCTCTCCCTCCTGCGTTCCAACGAGTACAAGTCAAGTGCTTCCAAGCGTTCCCAGTAGTTAAGGTGCTTGACAGAACTTATACGTGCAGTAAAGGATCTCTGTACACTCTCTAGATCTGCGATTTCACCTGCTTTGTATGGAGATGTTAATGTACAGCAGTATTCCAGCCTAGAGAGAACAAGTGATTTGAAAAGGATCATCATGGGCTTGGCATCTCTCGTTTTGAAAGTTCTCATTATCCATCCTATCATTTTCTTTGCACGTGCGATCGTGGCACTGTTGTGATCCTTGAAAGTGAGATCCTCAGACATTACTACTCCGCAAGAGTTACGCAACGGGAGTGCACGTAGTGCGTGGCTACTCTTTCCATTATGAGAGTTACAGTGTGAGAACGAAAGCTGTTAGCATTGTTCTCGTGTCGAATCCCATCCGACAGGATTGGTTACATATATAAAGTAATTAAAGTCCGTCATCCTGACCTGTTAGATTTCAATAGGGAATTGAAGACAGTATCAAATATCTCAGTATGAGCTCAGTAGCTACTGGAGCTTATAAGATTACTTCCAGAAAAGTTATTGTTACTTGACTGTGGGATGAACTGGTTCACAAAATGACAAAGGTTTTATTGTTTATCACTGTCATAGAGAGAGAGAGAGAGAGAGAGAGAGAGAGAGAGAGAGAGAGAGAGAGAGAGAGAGAGAGAGAGAGAGAGAGAGAGAAAGATAGAGAGAGAGATTCCCAGAGGGGCGAATTTAATGAGTAACATTTAGTGGCTGAACACAGAATAATAAAATGACATTATCCCCCTGGTACTGGTAGTGGCAGGTTGAAGTGGTGATGGCTGTTTGGGCGGCAGCAGCGGCGGCACTTTGGATGGGAAGGGAAGGGAGGATGGGACTCGTTACCACCACTCTTTTCTAATGTTTTATTCCCACTGTTGATGGAGCTTTTTCCTTCCCAACTTTTTCTCTCATTCTCCTCTCCCACCCTTTAATTTTACAGCTAACAGGAGAGCTAGTTTATTCCACCACCCTTCTCTCTAAAACCTGCGCAGGCACAGCATCATCTCAGATACTACTCGTCCATAAGGAAGGAGAGATCGATTTTGCAGATAAGTAAATTAGTTAATTCTGGTTCATTTCACAAGATGGTTAGGATGGTAACACATATATGATGGTTAGGACGGTAACGTATGTAGGATGGTTAGAATGCTAACTGTAGATTTAAGAAAGTGACTTATTTCTGCTGGAGTCCTGAGCCAGCCTGAGACCTCAAGTCACATACAAAGGCTAAGTTTGACTTCCCAGGCACCAAAAAAATATTTCATCCGAGCTTCTTGTATTCCTTCTTTCCCGCTGCTCCCGATTTTTTTCCTATTTTCATTCTCCTATCTCTATCGTCTTTTATAACTTTCTGTCTATCCATTTCTCTGTCAGTCTCTCTCTCTCTACATCTCCCCCGCCCCCCTTCTCCTATCTCCACTTTCCCATACTCAACCTTGTTTCTCCCCCTACAGTCTCTTAGTCTTTTAAAACAACTTCCTGTCCCTGACCCTTCCTAATCCCTGCCAGGCTCTTCTCTCCCCTCGCCCAGCTATTTTCTTCTTTCCTAAGCATCGCTGTCCAGTACACGACACTTCTGAATATCTATTCCATATATATTGACGCTTGCGGTGTTAACACACTCACAAACTGTGTATGTGCAAGTACACCTAGTTGAGCGAATCCTATTAAGCCGGCATAGTACCGTGGTTACCGCACTGGGCTCACAGTTTTAGGATTAGTTTTCGATAGGTTCGAACCACATCCGTTCCGTGAGTTGGATGTTGTGTAGGGTTCGGAAGAGATTTTGGAATAAGAAATACACACGTTGGGTATCTGGAGGCGTATAATTAATGTGATTTGAAGGGAAACCCAGGAGCCTTGCCTTCATTCAGTCTAGGTCTAACGGGAACTGAGCGAGAGGCTTGTGACTGGCGTCACACATGTGCGTGATTCGTGACGTCATAGCTAGTCACTGAGCCTATCTATAAAGTGGCTGGGAAGTATACTACAACACATACAGTAACAATGCTGACAGGGAAGCAAAGAGGGAAATGTATGAGATATAGTTATACCAACGATCTTACATGGGTGTGAGGCATGGGTGGTAGAATGTTGCAACAAAGAGGAGAAGGTTGGAGGCAGTGGAGATGTCGTGTTTGAGGCAATGTGTGGTGAATATAATGTAGAGAATTCGTAGTTTGGAAATTAGGAAGAGGTGTGGGATTACCTAAAACAGCCCCTTCTCAGAGGGCTGAGGAAGGATTGTTGAGGTGGTTCTGGACATGTAGAGAAGGTGGAACAAAATAGTATTACTTCCAGAGTGTATAAATCTGTAGTGGAAAGAAGGCAGAGTAGGAGTCGGCCTACGAAAGGTTGGACGATGGGGGCGAGATAAAGGAGGTTTTGTGTGCGAGGGGCTTGGACTTCCAGCAAGCATGCGTGAGCGTGTTAGATAGGAGCAAATGGAGACAAATGGTTTTTAGGACTTCACGTGCTGTTGGAGTGTTAGCAGGGTAATATTTATGAAGGGATTCAGGTTGTAGGTTCGCCAGTCTTGTCCCGGCCCGGGATTCAGGTGGAGCTAGTCTCTTGTAGTTTTTGTAGTTACCTAACCGTTCAAAATTTTCCCAGAATGTTTCTGTAAAATGTTCCAAACTCACGCTAGAGAGAGAGAGAGAAGTTTAGACGACTTATTTAGCAGATTTTTATTTCATATTTATCCAGGGGGGACGAAACGAAACGCAGTGTAGAGTCTTCCTTCAGAATTATGGGTTAGTTTTGAATTCTTCCAGCCAAGGTATTGTGGCTTTTATGTCTTAATTTTAAGTGGCTGTCAGTCATTCCATGCAGACTCAACTGGATGAGTACGTAAGAAGAAGAAGAACAAGACGACGACTGCCTGGAGGTTACCTGGAGGTTATTCCGGGGATCAACGCCCCCCGCGGCCACAAGTGAAAACTAGAAGTTCAAATGAAGCAAAACTTAAGGAAGAATTAATTGAACACTTGCAGCACCTTGATATTATACGTAGTGAAGGCCAACCACATACATGGATTTAGAAGAGAATTTAACTAAACCCATCAGGTCAGGCGTCAGCAGATGATCAGTGAGGCCTAGAACATGAGCCCAACCCCTGCAAACACGAAGTTTACGAGCCTCAGCCCAGTCTCACACAGCATACACGAAGCCCAAGAACCTAAGTTTATTCTCACAGCAAACAAATCTAGGTGAGTACACAACCTGCCTTCGACATTCCTACACACTCCACCATCCCTACCCCCAACCCCTTCTTTACCACCAACACATCACCCACTCCCTTTCCCCCCACCGCCTTCATCCACCCCCACCCCCCATCTATCCAGCCACCCCCGCCTACACAAGGAAGCAAACACGGGAGGCATGACTCAGCCGGAGTGGAACGAGGAGTAACCCCACCAGTGTCCACCACCGAGGTCGCTGCCACTTCCCCCCCACACACAACTACCCCCAACAAACACCCCAACAAACACCCCAACAACCCCCCCATTACCACCTCTGCCTCCGCTGCTGCCACCATCACTCAAATCTGCACACCGAAATCACTACATACCAAAAAAAAAAACAAGAGGCTTGGCAGACAGAATAAGGACAAAGGAAAAAAATCTAGAAGCATGAAGCTCAAAATATTTCTATACATATGCTAACTCCAACTTAAGAACTACCTGTAGAATTGGATCATTAATCACAGGAGGTTCATACACGGACGATGAAGAGGAAATGAGCGAAATTTTGAAAGACCAGTATGAGTCGATGTTCAGCAGTCCCCTCAACGAAATCAAGGTGGAAAATGCAGACTTTTTTCATTCTATCTGAAGACCATGCAGACCAAATAAATGACATTAGCACTGGTACCATATAATTTGAAAATAAATATATAAACCATGCTGACTCATTCAGCACCTGGATTGGATTCGTGGAATTCCTTGTTAAAAAGTGCAAATTACCAGTAGGACGAGCCCTCAGTGTCCTTTGGTGAAAGAACCTAGATCTAGGTGGAATATCAGAGGCCTTAAAGGGAGTTAGTAGAACACTATCTAAAAATTTCATACTAGTAGCCTTAACTTCCCACATCATAAATTTCGAAAGAATGATGAGACGCCATGTTAATAAAAAAATATGGAACAGCACAGTGTGCACAACCCAAGCCAACATGGTTCAGCCACTGTGACAGAATTACAGAGGCGTTGGAAGAAAATCTAAGCGCAGATGTGGTTGCAAAGGCGCCTAATAAATGCGATCACGGGGTCATTGCACACAATATAAGAGCTATAGGCATAACGTGAAAAGTAGGCGGATATATTTTCAACCTTTTGACAAAACATAAAGAGTAGCAGTAAACAGAGCAAAATTCAGCATTAGCGAGCTATTAAAAGCTTCAGTTCCCTAGGGTTCGGTCCTGGGACGACGCTGCTGCTAGCAACTGCTAGACATTACACAACACAGGAAGTCACTAAGCACGAAATAAAAGCATACACAAACCCCCCCCCCCCAATAACAACAGCCACAGCACCAGCCACAAAACTCACAGTAACAACAGCCTCAGCAGGCATAGCGAGACAACAGAACCAGTCATCAACCAAGGTATTTCCTAATGTGATGCAGCTCTTCTCTATCCTCCCTAGCTCGACGACTTCACCCATCTCTCTTTTTTTTTTTTGTTACACAGGGTTTGACAAGGTTAAGGATCCCTAGCTTTATTGACAGCTATTTACAGGTTAAGGATTCCTAACTTTATTGGCAAGCTAAGAGCTGTTACCTACATCAGCTCATTTGAAAGCATTTTTATTGTTATGAGACATACAAGTAGGGAACAGGATGAAGTTGGAGCCATCTGTGGGCCAGCATTTTCATTTGATCAACTGACTTTATCTTGTTGACATCATTATGCTGTACGAATGTGTTCCATACTCGAGTCATCCTGGGTATGTATGATCTCAGATGGAGTGATGTTCTGGAGAAGGGTACAGCCAGAGTGAAGTTGCTGCTTTCTGCCCGTCTTGTGGCATAAAAGCTTGTTTCACGCTGTCCTCGAAGTGGATCCAAGTGTGGTATTTTGACAATATTGGCCTTGTACATAACAGTAAGGCCACCCACATCCTCCTATGTTGAAGGCTCTGCTGAAATGACAGATCTATCCAGGATGGGTCCAGGCGAGAGATGAGACGTCTTGCTCTGTTCTCTACTCTGTCAAGCAGTCGCAGATGAGAGGGGGGGGGGCAGGCAAACCAAGAAAGTGGAGCATACTCAAGGTGTGAGCGTACTTGTGCCTCGTACAGGATCTTGCAACCCCTACTGTCAAGCAGATGCGAGATACGGCGAAGTGCTGTAAGCTTCCTGGCTGCCTTGTTTGCAAGATTTACAACATGGTTCTTCATGGTTAGTTTGGAGTCAAATTTCACCCCAAGGATATCAACTTCTTCTCCAGGTGCCAACATCCTCCCATTCATCCTTACTACTGCACCAGCATTACCATCATGGTGCCTAGAGACGATCATCATTTGCGTTTTCTCAGGTGCAAATGTTACTTGCCATCTATTTCCCCAAGCTGATATAGCTCTCAGCTGGTGATTGATGTAGCTTAGAGCAGCTGGCATTTCTTCTCTTGGATAAGTGAATGTCAGTGTACAGTCGTCTGCATATGCATGTGATTCTGGGATGAGATGAAGAAGGTCGTTGAAGTAGACATTCCATAACAATGGACCCAGCACGCTTCCTTGTGGAACACTTGCCCCAATAGGATGCCTTGCTGATTCCGTTCCATTGAGGACTACACTTAGAGATCTACCATGAAGGTAATCACTGAGGAGACATAGCGTAGAGCCTGCAATTCCCAGTGCTTGAAGTTTTGCTAAGAGGCCCTGGTGCCACACCCGGTCGAAAGCGCCAGCAATGTCCAGTGCTACCACACAGCTGACTTTGGGTTCATCCAGTGGCTGGTGCCACTTAGTGGAGAGGTTTAACAACAGATCAGCAGCATATTGACGATCAGAAGCCATATTGACGATCACAAAGTAGTGAGTGGTAGTCAAAAAACTCTGTCATTTGTCTTGAGATTATTGTCTCAAGGATCTTACCAGTGATTGACAGGAGTGACACTGGTCTGTAGTTGCTGATTTCTGCTCTGCTCTTCTTTTTGTGAACAGGGACTACATTTGCCTCTTTCCATAGAGAGGGTCATTTACACTGTACTAGGCAGTGCTGAAAGATGCGAGTTAGAGGTACTGCTAGCTGGTCTGCACATCTTCTCAACAATCTTGGGCTCAACTTGTTTGGGCCCACAGCCTTTTCTTGGTCAAGCGATTTAAGAAGGAAATGCACCTCCTCCTGCCTTATTGTCACCACTGACAGATTTGACACAGTTCTTGCAGCTAGCCAAGGAGGGTCCCTTGCTGGATCAGGAACTTGCATTTTGGTAGCAAAGTGTTCAGCAAAGAGGTCCGCCTTCTCTTGACTACTAGTAGAGGTGGTCCCATCCTGTCGATTTAGAGGTGGAATAAGTTCATCAGGCAGATAACCTTGTCTGTCCTTGACCAGGGACCACCAGGTCTCTCTCTCTCTCTCTCTCTCTCTCTCTCTCTCTCTCTCTCTCTCTCTCTCTCTCTCTCTCTCTCTCTCTCTCTCTCTCTCTCTCTTTACACAGGATTTTACAAGGTTAGGTCCAATTTCCAGCTGATGTAGGTAACGTAGCAGCTAAGAGCTGCTACGTTACCTACATCAGCTCATTTGAAAGCCTTTTTATTGTTATGAGACATGCAAATATGGAACAGGATGAAGTTGGAGCCATCTGTGGGCCAGCGATTTCATTTGGTCATCCGACTTTATTTCGTTAATGTCATTATGATGTACGAGCATGTTCCAGACTCTTTCTCTCTCTATCTATATCTATCTATCTATTTCTATCTCTCTTACTAAAAAAAAAAAAATAAACCAAGTGTCTATCGACAAGTGCCTTTAACAACTGGTAAAAAAAATACATTTCCCAATAAACATTTGATACACATTCATACATCCACTTTAAGGTATATTAACTTTCAGTCTCACAAGTAATATTAAATATTCATACCATGTTTAAACTCTTTCATAATCAAATACAAAAGAACATGAGAATACCGCAGGAGCTTGCTAAATATTCTCCCCTCAGAGGGAGGGGGGATGAGGGGGTGACTTGTTTCCGACGAAGGGTTCTTGATGCAAGGAATTGTAGCCCTCCTTCCTTGCATCGAACCTGATTACTTACCATTCCACGATCGCTGTAATGATCCCTACCTTTTAGCGCTTACCTCTTAATATATTATTAAGTGAGAAATATTCTAGGCACCTTTTGTAAATGCATTTTGAATTCTCCTGGGAGAGCTTAGGATTACTGGGATTATCTTGTCTCAAGGATTACTGGAATTATTTTGTCTCAGGGAGTCTTCACGAATTACTTCCTCCACATTTTTGTTATATTTGCTGGGAAACAGTAAATCTGTGGGTGTCATACATCGCCAGGGAAATGAAAAATAATGAGGTTTGATATCGAAAGAAAAGGGGGAAGGGAAATTCCTGTTCCTTTGACCTCTGAAGGGCACAACGCCCCTACACGCACCAAGACTTGTTTTTTTGTGCGGTACTCGTCTGATTACGTTGCTAATCACTAATATTTCATGACGGTGTCATGCACTCCCATTATCTTGTTGTCGTCCGCAGTATCTTGTGAGTTTTCTCAAGGCTGTCACTAAAATTTCTCCAGTGACAGGTCAGGGGTCCACAACTTTTCATTTTAGCTTTGAGTTGAAGTCTGTTTGTAAAAGAAGGTCGAGGGGTCACGGTCAGTGTCAGGGGAACGTGACGCCAAGTGTCACCATAACTTGGGGAAGTTTCGGAGCCAAATACGTTTTGGTAATAATAAAATATCAAGTTCACTCCTATGTCGGGTTTGTCGTCGTGTTGGAGTTACTTCTGAGTCAAGGTTATTCACCATGGCAAACTTATCCACAGTAAAATTTGCTAACACGACAAACTTTTTACCAAACCAGTCTTACTCATGCTTGTGTCCTACCTGTAAGATTTGCTCGCATAATAGACTTTTCCTCATACCATACTTACCCATATCTGTGCCCACATATTGGTTTATTTCCATGATAGACTCGTCCCCCATACCTGGCTTAACCATATTTGTGACCCACAAGTAAAATTTACTCCCATGGGAGACTCTTCCCTCTACCATGCTCACCTACATATGTAACCCTCCATGAAAGACTCTTCTCCGTCTTCCTTATACAGTACCACACTTACCAATATCTGTGACTCACATGTAAGATATATTTCCATGATAGACTGCTTCCCATAATAGGCTAACCTAACAACATAAGAATGGAACACTGCAGCAGACTTACAGGTGCATATTAGGCACTTCTTACTCATTCGTTACACAAATAACCCGCACATAAAAGAGAGAAGTGTGACTTTGTCAATGGTCCAAGTCGGACCGAAACGTCGTCGTAAGCTTCTCTCTTTTATGTGCGGGTTATTTGTGTATCGTTCCAGTCACGGTATTGTGCCTTTTTTGTTATTTAGTTATTTACTCATTCGTCATTAATATCATAGAACACGAAAAAGTAATCCTTGTTAACTAGAATGGAAAACGTAGCTTACGTAAGCCAGTGGATGCTTAACATATGCCCAGCATCAGTAAGGTAGTGACTGCTTTATCAACTAACAGAAACTCATGTCATTAGACTGAGGTATCCTGACAAACAAAATACCACCGCCATCAGCCACACCCATTAAATTCTCACTCGTGGAATTATCTATAAGTCCTACAGCTGCCTGTCAAAATGAACTGTCTAATTGTCCTACAGCCGCTTCCTAAACTTGAGCAGTGGAATACATACAACGTATTATTAATGATTCGGGTAGAATTGACCCTTCAAATCGCAAAACCAATTGCTGACACTTTGTCATCGTTGAGGAAAACATTTCATTTGACAAATTCAAAATGACCGACACAAAAAGTAACTGTTTTGCAGACTGTAATGATTTTTCTCAGATATCTGAAAAATTCCTTTTTACTGGGGGTATTTCAGCGAAACATTAATTTCATTCTTTCAGGAACATGAACTATTTAAATATTAGTGACTTTCCACATATGGTAAACAGCTCAGAAGCTTTACAAATAAAATTCCATGATGGCAGCCTTTACAGTACGTGGCAATGATAAATTAATGTCATTCATATTTGATGTAAGCTCTTTGTTACACGTCTCTTTGTGTTAATCATTAACACAGAATTAATATTGTATAAAAAATGGATACAGTTTTTTTTGTTGAAAGACATGAGACTAACATTGTGGCAATGTATGTGTCTCTGTCTTTCCTGTCTGTAATATATTAACACTTTCCCCTCTTTTTTTCCTGGAATTCGACCCACAACAGTCGGGTACCACCCGGACACCTATTTACTGCTGAGTCAGTAGGGTGAGCAGGGGTAAGGAAATATGTGTAACGTTTCCACCTATGTTAGGGATCCTTCACCTGCCAGCTACGAGGCACGTTTAGAACTCCGGCTGAGGTAACCTTGTCGGTGAAAAATGTACAGTCAAGTGCCCTTAATAACCTAACCTAACCTAATTAATGGTGTGAACCTGACGAAAATTGTGTACATTCTAAACTGGCAGGCAACCAGCAGACCTCACCAACCCTACATGACAAACATCCCTGTCAGCCGTAGCCCACATGTGATTCACTAACAACTGATAATATCAAGCTGATAAACACCAACCCACCACCTGGATAACTTGTCCTAGCGAAAAGAGATATTTCCCCCATATCTGATACACGAAAGGAGGCGCTGACCAAGGAAGTGGAAACTATCGAACTTAAGCTAAATGACTCTTACAGGAACCAGGAGAGGCAGGAGGAGCTTAAAGCTATTAGTGAAATTGAAAGAAATTCAAAATATTTCTTTTCATATGCCAAAAACAAGGCAAATACCACATCTAGTATCGGGCCCTTACTCAGACAGGATGGGAGTTACACAGATGACAACAAGGAAATGAGTGAAATATTGAAATCCCAGTACGACTCTGTGTTTAGTGAACCACTAATCGGTCTGAGGATCGACGACCCAAATAATTTCTTCATGAATGAGCCTCAAAACTCCATAAATGTATGCCAGATTTCCGACATTACCCTAACTCCGATAGATTTCGAAAAAGCCATTGACAACATGCCTATGCACTCAGCCCCAGGCCCAGACTCGTGGAACTCTGTTTTCATTAAGAACTGCAAGAAACCCCTCTCGCGTGCCCTAAGTACACTATGGAGGAGGAGCTTGGACATGGGTGAAATTCCACAGTCACTTAAAACAACGGATATAGCCCCACTCCATAAAGGTGGCAGCAAAGCATTAGCTAAGAACTATAGACCAATAGCTCTGACGTCCCACATAAAAATCTTTGAAAGAGTGCTAAGAAGCAGGGTTGCAAATCACCTGGATTCCCAAAATCTGCACAATCCAGGGCAACATGGGTTCAGGGCAGGTCGCTCCTGCCTCTCACAACTACTGGATCACTATGACATGGCCTTGGATGCACTGGAAGAAAATCAGAATGCAGATGTAATATACACAGACTTTGCAAAAGCATTTGACAAATGCGATCATGGCGTAATAGCCCATAAAATACGTGCTAAAGGAATAACTGGGAAAGTGGGGAGATGGATCTTCAACTTCCTAACAAATCGAACACAAAGAGTAGTGGTCAACAGAGTTAAATCGGAGGCTGCCATAGTGAAGAGCTCTGTTCCACAAGGCACAGTACTCGCCCCCATCTTATTCCTTATCATCATATCAGACATAAACAGAGATATACACCACAGCACCGTATCATCCTTTGCGGATGATACTAGGATCTACATGAGGCTGTCATCTGCTGAGGACGCGGTTAACCTCCAAGAAGTTATAAACAAAGTTTTCCAGTGGACAACGGTAAGCAATATGATGTTCAATGAGGACAAATTCCAACTACTCCGTTATGGAAAACTGGAGGAGATAATAACTAGAACAGAGTATACTACTGACTCCGGCCATACAATAGAGCGGAAAAATAATGTAAGGGACCTGGGAGTAGTAATGTCTGAGGATCTCACTTTCAAGGATCACAACAGTGCCACGATCGCACGTGCAAAGAAAATGATAGGATGGATAATGAGAACTTTCAAAACGAGAGATGCAAAGCCCATGATGATCCTTTTCAAATCACTTGTTCTCTCTAGGCTGGAATACTGCTGTACATTAACATCTCCATTCAAAGCAGGTGAAATCGCAGATCTAGAGAGTGTACAGAGATCCTTTACTGCACGTATAAGTTCTGTCAAGCACCTTAACTACTGGGAACGCTTGGAAGCACTTTACTTGTACTCGTTGGAACGCAGGAGGGAGAGATATATCATAATCTACACTTGGAAAATCTTGGAAGGAATGGTCCCAAATCTGCACACAGAAATCACTCCCTACGAAAGTAAAAGACTGGGCAGGCGATGCAAAATGCCCCCAATAAAAAGTAGGGACGCCATTGGTACACTAAGGGAAAACGCCATAAGTGTCCGGGGCCCAAAACTGTTCAACAGCCTCCCATCAAGCATTAGGGGAATTGCCAATAAACCCCTGGCTGCCTTCAAGAGAGAGCTGGACAGATACCTAAAGTCAGTGCCGGATCAGCCGGGCTGTGGCTCGTACGTTGGACTGCGTGCGGCCAGCAGTAACAGCCTAGTTGATCAGGCCCTGATCCATCGGGAGGCCTGGTCATGGACCGGGCCGCGGGGGCGTTGATCCCCGGAATAACCTCCAGGTAACCTCTCTCTCTCTCTCTCTCTCTCTCTCTCTCTCTCTCTCTCTCTCTCTCTCTCTCCAAACTATCAGTTTATAGTGTTTTCAAACACAGTATCCACAGCAATACAGGTCCTTCGGGTAGTCATAAACAGTGACCAAAAGTATACTAAACGATGTATAGCAGCGTGAAAGTAATGGAAGTTGAAAGTTCAAAAGATCGGACAGCGCTTGAAGATCTTACTGGAAATGAGCTTTGCAAATATCAGACGATACTAGCGGCAGTGCAGACACTGGCTTTGTTCACTGGAACCATAATGTTAGTACACAAAGTATCCAGGATGAATAGTTGTCTTTGAACTACCCAGGGAAGAGTAGACATAATAGTAGTAGTAGTAGTAGCATTCATAGCATTCTCTTCTCATAATTATTCTTAAAATATTTTCAGAACCAGTTTGTATTTATCTTCATTAAATATTTTCAAGAAGGATCGGAAGGTGAAAAGAGAGCTTTTGCTGTATTATTCTTACCTCAGTTACGTAGACGAAAATTAAAGTGACTTTAATCCTCAGTTTATAGGCTCAGTATTGGCTTCTGATTCTCTCTCTCTCCCCTTCTTTTCTATGTCGTTTAGGGAATTTCCCCAGAGACTTCATAGTTGAAATACAAATCCAGTATTCACAGCTATAAAGCAGTGAGAGCGTCAGCTCTACCAAGTCTCCCCGGGGACCATTGACAAGGCAGATCACTTCCCTTGGACCTCCTGACTGCTCCCAGCAGTGCCTCAGTGGAGCAGTCTGCACACACAGCGCTCCACATCTGAGAGCTGTCTCTGAAAGGATGAGACATAACCCTGCAAGCCGATCTGGGCGTTTCCCAGGTACAGTGAATAATATTTACACAATTTGATCCGTTATTCATATAGTAAATTGTGACATATTTGGAGGTACTAGAATTTCCCTCTTCAACTCCCGATAGAGGAGTTTCTCGTATGCTTCAGTTAATCAGCACTTTATATAATAGGGAAAATACATTGGGGAAAATAATATACAACAACATGAGGGAATACAATTACCACACTAATAATGAAAATATGAGAAATACACAATTACTGGTTAAGTACCGCTTATGCAGGGGTTACTGCAAGGGGAACAATATAATGCTAT
The DNA here is from genome assembly GCF_038502225.1 of Cherax quadricarinatus. Lineage (NCBI taxonomy): Eukaryota > Metazoa > Arthropoda > Malacostraca > Decapoda > Parastacidae > Cherax > Cherax quadricarinatus. Next base: position 41,669 of record NW_027197206.1, on the reverse strand, counting down.
AGAAGGTTATTATTATGATCTTTATACAAATAAAAGAAACAGAAATACAAACTATCCTGGCAAGAAGTTCACTTATATTTAGTGAATCCTCTACAGTTCACTTTTAATCCTGATGTGCATTGGTTCACCCATGGCCAAGACTCAGTCCCTTCAATTTGTACAGCTAGCCCCTCCAAATGGATGGCGCAGTTGTTAGCCTAATTTGACTGTTCACTAAACTTTGGTCAGACACGCGCCTTCTTGGTGGTCCTCATTTCTGCGATCACAGAGAGGGCCTTTGCAAAGGCGCTCCCTGTGATTGTATCTGCTTGGACCTCCTTCTCTTTTCTGCAATATTACAAGCTCCTGATGTGTTGATTACAACAAGAAAGGCCTCGAGCTATCATTTAACTTGACTCCGTGGTTGTTTTGCATAAAAATGTATGTAAGATGTTAATTAGATTCCTATGAGGAGAGTGCTTGTAACTACTATACTAAGACAGGACCCGTAACAATGTATTCAAATTGAATAGATTTATAGATGACCGATGACTGATTTAGAATGATTGAGTTTGATATCGTGAGACTAACAAACTGCAGTGAGTACTGTGCATCGACCCAGCTGCCTCATAATTTCAAGTCCAGGACTGTCCCGACTTCATCACAGGCTGCAAAATTGATATCGAAAAGCACTGATTTTGTAATAGATGCTGAAGAGTGGAATAAACTGCTAAAATTTGTCACCGCAGTAAATGTTGAAGTCAGCTTTAAAAATAGGCTGAGTGATAACACGAGTGGGAATAAAATAGAATGGTATACTACTGGTGGAACTACCGAAAAGACATAGGTGCAGAGAAAGCTCTATATAAAGCTTAATCAAAGCTTTACTCATAACGAAACATTGGTCCAGAAAAAGCCTCTTCTGTACTATACATAACCCGCACCTAGGAGAGAGGAGCTTTCGACGACGTGTGACTTTGTAAATGGTCTAAGTCGGGCCGAAACGTCGTCGTAAGCTTCTGTCTCCTATGTGCGGGTTATTTGTGTATTGTTCCAGTCACAGTATTGTGCCTTTTTGTTCTTCATGTTCTCCACCTGTGTTTACTCCAGCGTGAGGTAGTGTAGGCAAGCAAGGTCAGTAAATAAAGGCAAGAGGGTGGACAGACTGTGTAAAAATACCTACAATGAAAAAGCAGAGGCTCTGTGAGATCACTAACAAGACAGCTCAATAAGTGTAAGGGAACCAAGACTTAAACATCTTCCCTTCATGAGCAAGCAAAATTGCCAAAAAACGCCTTGTTGTCTTTAAGAGGGAACATGAAAAGTAGCAAAACTTCTTGATCAACCTTGCTGTGGTGCATACGTTAATCTACGTGAAGCCAACACCAACAGCTTCGTCGATCATTCCAACAACAAGGAGTCCTGAGCTGGGACGGGGGCAGTGATCCCCGAAACCGACCACAGGTAACTTACTGGTACAAGCCTGCTTCCTGATGATTTATATCTACATTTTCCGGCATCATCATCACCCTCCTTGACCTGTTAAGTCCCGACATGAATAATGTGATCGTTAACACCCAGAGGAGCGTAGTTACATTGTGTAATCTTCAGCACTTTGCTCATTGTCGTTCGCTCAGTATGCTGAATAAAACGAGCCGCTAAGCCCTTTGAACCCCTTGCAGTGAGCTTCTTTTAACACATATGCGGATATTATATGCATGAATATCAGTTGTATTTAGTGCTTTCTTAGTAATAATCAGGTCATAGAAAATGAGGGAAAGGGACTGGGGATTCGTACAAGTAATAAGAACGTTTCACTATAGTGTGTAAAGCGTTGGCTTAAGTCAGCCAAAAGCGAGGGTCGGGAGGCGGGAGTACCCAGCTGCGTGAATCACTGTGTGTTGCCAGTTAGAGCTTACTGACGTTTGTTTTCCGGCTGCGAGAGTGACTCATTCAACACCTTACATGCTGTGTGTGTGGGAGAGAGAGAGAGAGAGAGAGAGAGAGGAAAGAGGAGGGAGGGATCCTTCTTTATCATTCGTCAGTCAATATGTATATTTTGTTTGTGCCGAATCTGATTTAAATAATTTAAAAAATTAATTAAAGATTGTTACGCAAGTTGCTCGGCACATCTCACTCACCTCTCACAATTTCCCCATACTCTTTTCTCACGGTCTCCACCCCTCAAGGAAGGTTCCTTGATGTTGGTGAGGGGCTCTTGATTTAGGGAATTGGATCTGTGCTCCAGTTCCCCGAATTAAGCCTGAATGCCTTCCACATCCCCCCCCCCAGGCGCTGTATAATCCTCCGGGTTTAGCGCTTCCCCCTTGATTATAATAATCACGGTCTCCACCACCCACCCCTCGCTATTTCCCCCACCCACTTTGCAGTAGACTTTGACAAGTGCGACCTAGAAGTGGTTGTGCACAAAATACGCTCAATAGGAATAACTGGAAAGGCAGGCAGATTGATATTTAACTTCCTAACTAATAGAACTCAAAGATTAATCATCGACAGAGTAATTCTGAGGTTCCTAGAGTGAATAGTGTTAAAGTGATTAAGTTTATTACGGTCAAACTGGTAAAAGTCTTGAACTAAGATTAAAACAACATAAATATAGCATTAGAGCTGGGCAAGATTCTAATGCTCTGTTTATTCATGTGAGAGATTTTAACCATCCAATTGATCTTCAAAATGTTGAGAAAGTTGTATCAAGCAAGTCCATGGTCGACAGGAATATAACAAAATCATGTTTCATAAAAAGTAGTTACTAAAATAATATGAATATTGCTTTTATTTTATACAGATTGGATTAATTTATAATTAATCAAATTTTGGGAGAATTTAAGATACATTAGACAAGTAAAAAATCTTAATGCTTGGGTAGAGTATCAGTTGTGTTTTACGGAGTCGGGTGTTGTGACGCGACTGTGAGGTACACTGTAGTCTTGCCCTTATATGACTTCTTGTTGATGTTTTGTTTTTATAGTTCCTTGATAATGTGAGAAGTCACGAAAGCGCTTGGAGTTTCACAGATGAGCTGGAAAAGAAGATGGAAGAGAGGTTAGCAGCAGAATGCAGAAGGTGGAAGCAACAGGCCACAGCAGCAGAAATCAAGATAGAGAGATTAGAAGAGGAGCTGAGACATCTGAAACAGCACAGAGACAAAGATATTACAGAAGTAGCATCGGCAATGGCTACATCGAACACAGACAACAGGTCCGAAGGAAGCATGGAAACTAAACTGTATGCAGAGGTCCTGTCAAACCCACATGGGGCCAAAACAAAGACAGGGAGCACTCTAGGACAGAAAGAGAGGTTGGAAGACATTGATGGAACTAGGACATGTGCAAGGACCTTACCAGATACCTGTGGGGGCCAGGAGCAGGTGAGCAGGAAGGATAAACCAAGAAGCATAGGGGCCATAACGAGGGAAGGGACTGAAGGAAGGAACACTCCATGGGAAGGAACTAAAACACATCAGAGGATGCAATGGGAGTCACAGTGGGAGGTGGAAAGGGAGAGATCCGTGTTTGTCTATGGGCTAGACGAAGCTAAAGGGGAAACTTATGATGAAAGAAAGCAGGAAGAGAAAAAAGCGATTGAAGACATCATGAAGGTGATAGGCGAGGGGGACATGACCCAGGTGGCAAATTTTCGGAGAATTGGGTGGTTCACAAAGAAAAGGAATCGCCCTCTCAAAGTAATTTTCAAGGCAGAATCAACCCGAACCATGATCCTGCAGGAGAAAGCACGGCTGAGAGGAAAGCAGGAGTTCCGGAGTGTGTACCTCGACCGAGACAGAACACAGGACGAAAGGAAGACAATGAAAGAGAGAGTTCAAAAACGAAAGGAGAAATGGGAGGAAATGAAAAAGGAGAGCAGAATAACCCAGGATCAAATGGAAGGACAAGCGCACCCCCCAGAAACACCTGCAGAAGGACTCCAGCCACGACACCCCCAAGGCAACTGAACATTCCAAACCAACCATCACACACCGATCCCTCTGTTTCCACCCCCCGCACCACAGTTACAGTATTAGAACAGAAGTTGAAGGTTTGGTACACAAATGCAGATGGATTAACGAATAAACATGAGGAATGGCAAGAAAGAATCAATGAGAAGTCCCCAGACATCATAGCAGTTACAGAAACAAAACTCATGGAGACAATAACAGATGCAATCTTCCCACCAGGATACCAGATCATGAGGAAAGATAGAAGGGGTAGGGGGGGAGGTGGGGTTGCTCTGCTCGTAAAAAACAGATGGAAATTCGAGAAAATGGAAGGAATAGATGAGACAGGAGAAAGAGACTACATAGCAGGTACACTTCAGTCTGGGGAACACAAAGTGGTCATTGCAGTGATGTATAATCCACCACAGAACTGCAGGAGGCCAAGAGAGGAATATGAAGAGAGCAACAGAGCAATGGTGGACACACTTGCTGAGGTGTCAAGAAGAGCTCACTCCAGCAGAGCAAAGTTGCTGGTTATGGGGGATTTCAACCACAGGGAGATTGACTGGGAAAACCTGGAGCCACATGGGGGTCCCGAAACATGGAGAGCCAGGATGTTGGACGTGGTGCTGGAAAACCTCATGCACCAACATGTTAAGGACACTACCAGAGTGAGAGGGGAGGATGAACCAGCAAGATTGGACCTTGTGTTCACCCTGGGCAGCTCAGACATTGAGGACATCAAGTATGAGAGTCCCCTAGGAGCTAGCGACCACGTGGTTCTGTGCTTTGAATACATAGTAGAGCTGCAAGTGGAGAGAATAACAGGAGTAGAATGGGAAAAGCCTGACTATAAAAGAGGGGACTACATAGGGTTGAAGAACTTCCTGCGGGAGGTCCAGTGGGACAGAGAACTGGCAGGAAAGCCAGTAAATGAAATGATGGAATATGTAGCAACAAAATGCAAGGAGGCAGTGGAAAGGTTCATTCCCAAGGGCAACAGTAACAACGGGAAGACCAGAACAAGCCCCTGGTTTACCCGACGGTGTAAGGAGGCAAAAACAAAGTGCAATAGAGAATGGAAAAAGTACAGAAGGCAGAGAACACACGAAAATAGGGAGATCAGTCGCAGAGCCAGGAACGAGTACGCACAGGTAAGGAGGGAGGCCCAGCGACAGTATGAAAATGACATAGCATCGAGAATCAAGACTGACCCGAAACTGTTGTATAGCCACATCAGGAGGAAGACAACAGTCAAAGACCAGGTGATCAGATTAAGGACAGAAGGTGGAGAACTCACAAGAAATGATCAGGAGGTATGTGAGGAGCTGAACAGGAGATTTAAGGAAGTTTTTACAGTAGAGACAGGAAGGGCTGTGGGAAGACAGCACAGAAGGGAACATCAAGAGGGAATATACCAACAAGTGTTGGATGACATACGAACAACTGAGGAGGAGGTGAAGAAGCTCTTAAGTGACCTTGACACCTCAAAGGCGATGGGACCGGACAACATCTCCCCATGGGTCCTTAGAGAAGGAGCAGAGATGCTGTGTGTGCCTCTAACCACAATCTTCAACACATCCCTTGAAACTGGGCAACTACCTGAGAAATGGAAGACAGCTAATGTAGTCCCCATATTTAAGAAAGGAAACAGAAACGAGGCACTAAACTACAGACCTGTGTCACTGACATGTATTGTGTGCAAAGTCATGGAGAAGATTATCAGGAGGAGAGTGGTCGAACACTTGGAAAGGAACAAGATTATAAATGAAAACCAGCATGGGTTCATGGAAGGCAAATCTTGTATCACAAACCTCCTGGAGTTTTATGACAAGGTAACAGAAGTAAGACACGAGAGAGAGGGTTGGGTAGATTGCGTTTTCCTAGACTGCAGGAAGGCCTTTGACACAGTTCCCCACAAGAGATTAGTGCAGAAGCTGGAGGATCAGGCACACGTAAAAGGAAGGGCACTGCAATGGATAAGGGAATACCTGACAGGGAGGCAGCAACGAGTCATGGTACGTGAAGAGGTATCACAGTGGGCGCCTGTTACGAGCGGGGTCCCACAGGGGTCAGTTCTAGGACCAGTGCTATTTTTGATATATGTGAACGACATGATGGAAGGAATAGACTCTGAAGTGTCCCTGTTCGCAGATGACGTGAAGTTGATGAGAAGAATTAAATCGGACGAGGATGAGGCAGGACTGCAAAGAGACCTGGAGAGGCTGGACATGTGGTCCAGTAACTGGCTCCTCGAATTCAATCCAGCCAAATGCAAAGTCATGAAGATTGGGGAGGGGCAAAGAAGACCGCAGACAGAATATAGGCTAGGTGGACAAAGACTACAGACCTCACTCAGGGAGAAAGACCTTGGGGTGACCATAACACCGAGCACATCACCGGAGGCACACATCAACCAAATAACCGCTGCAGCATACGGGCGCCTGGCAAACCTGAGAATAGCGTTCCGATACCTTAATAAGGAATCGTTCAAGACACTGTACACTGTGTATGTTAGACCCATACTGGAGTATGCAGCACCAGTCTGGAACCCACACCTGGTCAAGCACGTCAAGAAGTTAGAGAAAGTACAAAGGTTTGCAACAAGGCTAGTCCCAGAGCTCAAGGGAATGTCGTACGAGGAAAGGTTAAGGGAAATCGGACTGACGACACTGGAGGACAGAAGGGTCAGGGGAGACATGATAACGACATACAAGATACTGCGGGGAATAGACAAGGTGGACAGAGATAGGATGTTCCAGAGAGGGGACACAGGGACAAGGGGTCACAACTGGAAGCTGAAGACTCAGACGAGTCACAGGGACGTTAGGAAGTATTTCTTCAGTCATAGAGTTGTCAGCAAGTGGAATAGCCTAGCAAGTGAAGTAGTGGAGGCAGGAACCATACATAGTTTTAAGAAGAGGTATGACAAAGCTCAGGAAGCAGAGAGAGAGAGGATCCAGTAGCGATCAGTGAAGAGGCGGGGCCAGGAGCTGAGTCTCGACCCCTGCAACCACAATTAGGTGAGTACAATTAGGTGAGTACACACACACACACACACACATATATATATATATATACACATATATATATATATACACATATATATATATACACATATATATATATATATACACACACACACATATATATATATATATATATATATACACACATATATATATATATATATACACACACATATATATATATATATGAGTGTGTGTGTGTGTGTGTGTGTGTGTGTATGTTGTACCGAATAGGTAAAACTATATATATATACTTGATTGTAAGCGATGTAAATAGTTTTCAAGACCTGTCACACTAGTGTCCAGACATCCTTGAATGCTCCTTCCCTGACGCACTCTACGCTGGACTCATTATAACAAGCAAATACAAATGGCAAAACTAGTGGTTGTTGTGGTATTGCTGCTACTACTACTACTACTATTACTACTACTACTACTACTACTACTACTACTACTACTAATAATAATAATAATAATAATAATAATAATAATAAAATTATAATTTTAACCACAGTACAGTATACAACATGGTGTTTTAGCGCACTAATAGTCTGGTCCGGAAATTAGTGTACTGATGCAGTAGCAATACGTACTTGCTTGACGTTGAAGAACAGGACGTGCGGTTTGTGACGTTCAGGATGTGTGATAAGGTAATAAGTAGCTGACGTCAGCTCTTCTGGTTATCAGTTTTTTAAGTTCTTTGGGGATTTCTAGTTATCATTGTGTTAAAGATCTATTTCTCAGAAGTTTTTGTTATCATGGTATTAAGTTCTCATTTTTTAAAACTTCAGTTACCATTGTGTTAAACTATCTTTTGAGCTCTATCATTGTTTCTCACCGTATTAAGCTATCTTTTAGAAGTTTTGGTTATCGTAAATCCGAGGCGAAGCCAACACCATCAAGGGGTCAGAAACAATGGTTATAAGTCGCTTGTCTGTGCCTGTCACCTGGCTTCATTTCTTGAATTCCAACAAGTGTCAGAAGATTGTCTTACAACTGGGAATGTGGGGAGATGGATCTTCAACTTCCTAACAAATCGAACACAAAGAGTAGTGGTCAACAAAGTTGAATCGGAGGCTGCCATAGTGAAGAGCTCTGTTCCACAAGGCACAGTACTCGCCCCCATCTTATTCCTCATCCTCATATCAGACATAGACAAATATACACCACAGCTCCGTATCATCCTTTGAAGATGATACTAGAATCTGCATGAGGCTGTCATCTGCTGAGGACGCTATTAACCTCCAAGAAGATATAAACAAAGTTTTCCAGTGGGCAACGGAAAACAATATGATGTTCAATGAGGACAAATTCCAACTACTCCGTTATGAAAAAATGGAGGAGATAAAAACTAGAACAGAGTATACTACAAACTCTAGCCATACAATAGAGCGGAAAAATAATGTAAGGGACCTGGGAGTAGTAATGTCTGAGGATCTCACTTTCAAGGATCACAACAGTGCCACGATCACAAGTGCAAAGAAAATGATAGGATGGATAATGAGAACGTTCAAAACGAGAGATGCCAAGCCCATGATGATCCTTTTCAAATCACTTGTTCTCTCTAGGCTGGAATACTGCTGTACATTAACATCTCCATTCAAAGCAGGTGAAATCGCAGATCTAGAGAGTGTACAGAGATCCTTTACTGCACGTATAAGTTCTGTCAAGCACCTTAACTACTGGGAACGCTTGGAAGCACTTGACTTGTACTCGTTGGAACGCAGGAGAGAGAGATATATCATAATCTACACTTGGAAAATCCTAGAAGGAATGATCCCGAATCTGCACACAGAAATCACTTCTTACGAGTCAGTGCCGGATCAGCCGGGCTGTGACTCGTACTTTGGACTACGTGCGGCCAGCAGTAACAGCCTGGTTGATCAGGCCCTGATCCACCGGGAGGCCTGGTCATGGACCGGGCCGCGGGGGCGTTGATCACCGGAATAACCTCCAGGTAACTACCTTGCATGGACTGATTGCATATAATTTGAGGGCGTTAGGCAAAATGGAGAAAGTAAGCAAATGGATTTTCAATTTTATGATAAATGGAACAGAAAGAGTAGCAGTTGACAGAGTAAAATCCAGCATTAGCAAAGTCAAAAGCTCTGTACCGCAAGGCACAGTCCTAGCACTTTTACTGTTTCTTATCCATGTAGATCACATAGGTAAAAACATTCGCCACAGTTACGTATCATTTTTTTCAGGTGATACCTAAAAAAAATGAAAATCACTTCGGTAGAGGACGCGACAAAATGCAGGAAGATATGAACTTAGTCTTCCAGTGGGCAGTGGAGAATAACGTGATATTCAGTAGTGACAACTTCCAACTGCTTAGCAAAAAAAAACAAAACAATGAAACTTCAGAGAAACAGTATACTAAATACAAGATAATCACCAAACAGAACGAAAGGAACATGAGAAAAATCTGGGTGTGATGTCAGCTGGCCTTTCTTTCCAAGAAGACAATAAAGCAAATGTCGCTACTGCCAGAAAAATGACGGGCTGGATAATGAGAGCTTTTCAAAACAAAGGAAATAGTGCCAGTGGTGACACTTTTTCAAATCACTTGTGTTCTCTTTCTCAGAGAGCACAAGCGATTTGAAAAAGTGTCATCACTGTTGATGGTTCCTTTCAGGGCAGGAGACATCAGAACTGTACCAGATACAAAGATCATTTACGGCCTCTACAGAGTCAGTGTTCTAAATATGTACTCACCGGAGTGGAGGCGAGAAAGACAAATGATAATATATATATACGTGGAAGGTGCTTTGAGGACCTTACATTTGAAGAGTTTCGTGAGTTTCACTACTCTCGGAGCCCGACCATGGGCCAGGCTCGTCTGGTGTTTGCCTGGTCAACCAGGCTGTTGCTGCTGGAGGCCCGCTGCCCCACTTATCCATCACAGCCTGGTTGATCTGGCACCTGGTGAAGATACTTGTCCAGTTTCCTCTTGAAGACTTCTACATTTATTCCAGCCGTGTTTCTGATATCTTCTGGTAAGATGTTGAATAGTCTGGGGCCCCGAATGATGATATAGTGTTCCCTTGGTATAAACCTTGGTAATAATACCGACAAGTTGGTTCAGAAAGACACGTAAGCAAACACTATAACATATTTATTAGAAAACGTTTCGGTCCTGGGACCTTGATCACTTCTAACATACTTCCTTTCCTCGACGTTCTACTGTGCAGATCTCCCGACAGTGACAAACTTCTCTTCAAAGTGTATAGAAAACCTACCAACAAGGACGATCTTATACACTTTTATTCACACCAAGATACCCGCACTAAGAGAGGAGTCCTCATTGGCTTCTTCTTGAGAGCTCTTCGCATTTCCAGCCCTTGTTTTCTAGAAGAAGAATGCACTTACATAACACAAGCCTTTACACGTCTTCAGTTCCCATCTTTCTTCATCCGAGATTGCAGACTCAAGGCACAAGCTATCCTCAACAAACCGCCCATGGAACAGCCCCCTAAACAGTTCATAGTACTCCCATGTGGCGATGTTGCCACGAATACTCGCCGGGCACTTGCTATGAGTAACATCAACGTTTCCACCATAAACACATCCTCTATCAAAGACCTCACTACTAAACGCAGCCCCACACCTCTAACTTCTACAGCAGGCGTCTACACTATCCCCTGTGGGTTCTGTCCCAAGAAATATGTAGGCGAGACAGGCAGAGATCTTGCAGTCCGCCTGAATGAGCATCGAAATGCCTCTAACAGAGACGATGTAAGGTACGCCTGTGTCCTCCACAGAGACTCCACGGGGCATTTGATGAACTGGAACGAGGCACAACTCGTTCTCACCGAACCAGACCTCAGACGCCGACGGTGCCTAGAAGCCTCACTAATCACCGTCACCGACACTATAGAACGCAACACTGGAAACTACAAAATTTCAAAAACATTGGCATACATGATACTTAAGCAGCACCAACCCAACAACACAGGAGTCACATGATTTCATCGTCTACCCGTCCTCATCATAGGCAGAGGTTGTTTTGATAAGGACCTGCCTCGCATGGGCCAGTAGGCCTTCTACAGTGTTCCTCCATTCTTATGTTCTTATGACATTCCTCAGGTCACGTGCGTCACATCTCACTCTCCGCCTATATATATATAATGTCTTTCTACCTCTGTATGTTAGAAGTGATCAAGGTCCCAGGACCGAAACGTTTTCTAATAAATATGTTATAGTGTTTGCTTACGTGTCTTTCTGAACCAGTGTTCCCTTATTGTCCCCACCGCACTCCTGCTCCTCACTGGGTTTATTTTGCACTCCCTCCAGTATCTCTCACTCCAGTATGATGTTATGGCAGTGTGCAGATTTGGGACCAGGCCCTCGAATGCTTTCCAGGTGAATATTTTCATGTATCTTTCTCTCTCTCTTTCCCTCCAGTGAGTACATGTTCAAGACTTGAAGGCGTTCACAGTAATTTAGGTGCTTTACTGGCTCAATGTGAGCCGTAAACGATCTCTGTATTTGTTCCAGCTCTGATATTTCTCCTGCTTTGAACGGGCCAGTCAGCACTGAGCAATATTCTAAATGAAGGAGCACTAGTGATTTGAAGAATGTCACCATTGGCATCATTTCCCTTGTTTTGAAAGTTCTCAATACCCACCCGTCATCTTCCTGGCTGTTGTGATCTTTGTCTTGTTATGGTCTTTAAAGGAAAGGTCAGCTGACATAATTATTCCCAAGTCTTTTTACTTGTTTCTCTCGTTCAATATGGTGACCCTCTTGAGTTTTATATACAGTGTTCCTTGTGAGTTCTTCATTCTTTCCATACCTAAGCAGTTAGAGCTTATCACCATTGAACATAATGTTGTTCTCCACTGCCCACTGGAAAACCCTGCTTATGTCTTCTTGTAATTTTTCAGTGTCCTCTACCAAAGTGACTTTCATGTTTATTTTAGTTTCATCTGCAAATAATGATACAGAAGTGTGCCGGATGTTTTTATCTATGTCTGCTATGAGGATAAGACACAGCAGAGGTGCTAGGACAGTGCCCCAAGGCCCTGTAGAGGTGCTAGGACAGTGTGGCATGCAAAGAGTACGTAACCTTTATTCGGCGCATGGACACACCCTCATTTACAGGCTATCTCCCCCAACCAGCGAACCAGGTTGCTAAGAGTTGATGATGGGGCCCCATCGTTCAACTAGTGACCAGGTTCTAGCCAATAAGAAGGTGGGATTGACAATCGCAGAGGTTATGTGGATACCGCTCTCCTGTCTGCCCTTGTCATTCCCACTCTAGAGCTGGTTGAAGCACGGTCTGCTATCTTGTGGCTTCTATTTCTGCCTTGCTTACCGTGGAGTGCACTATATTTATCACTGTACATAGTGTACATATTGCTGTTATAATTGGTGAAGGATAATATAAGTCTAAACTTTTTCTGCTGTGTTTATTTGCTCCCATTACACCTGGGATAACAGGCCCTTTGAAATCCTAGGTTGTAATATGGGTAGCCTGTCCGAGAGCTGGACTTAGAGAAACGGTTGAGCTTAGGGTGAAGCTTGTAGCAGGAACATTGTGTAGCTTGCTGTCTCGCTTCGCTTTACAAATTTTGCGTGTCAGTTGCTTATGATCAGCCTTGCTATTGTGTGATCGTTCAACAGCTCGCTACTAGCTTGTTCAGTGTGCTCGCTTCGCTATGGTCAATCTTGTGTGCAGTCGGCTTTGCTTGTATGCGTATTCTGCAATCGTACTGTGCATAGCTAAGCGTGTTCTGCAAATTAACGTGTTACGTTGGGGTATTCGTACTGTGCATAGCGAATAACTTATGCCACCTAGACGAGTCAGACGCCTGGTGTCGGCATATACTTTGCATAACCTACCTAAATTGTCTCTACAGCGTTGTTGGCAAATTGCTCGTTCCATTGGCATTCCCTATAAACGCACTCTCACAGCTGCGCAACTGCGTTCACTTATTGCTGACATACTTATTGAAGAAGAGATGGCACATCAAACTCCTCCCTCTACGGGAGCTAGGGCAAAAACTACTATGTTCTCGCATGAGGAAGATGATATACCTACGGAGCAAAATGGTCAGTATAGTGCAGCTGGGTTGTCTCAGGGTGAATCAGCGTCGTTGGCACTTGAGCTGGCAAAAATCAATCTTGAGCAAACTAGGGAACAGAGAGCATTCGCAAGGGAAGAATTTGATAGGGAAAGAGAAAGGAGGCAGTTTTCGCATTCTGTAAACGATTTCAGTTTACAAAAAGCAGTACAGCTTGTTCCCCGCTTCAATGAGGCCGAACCAGAGCAATTTTTCGAAAGCTTCGAAAATCAGGCTCGAGCCTTGAGGTGGCCGGAACAGCACTGGGCAGCGTTGGTTCATACAGCATTATTGGGTAAGGCACAGGAATTTACGTCGGTATTAACTGACGCTGAATTCTCTGATTATCAAGTAGTGAAGACCACAGTGTTGGGAGCATATACATGTATCCCAGCTAAATATCGTAAGACCTTCAAATTGAACAGGCGGCAGCTTGGTCAATCCCTGGTGGACTTTGTGAGACAGCAAACCAAAGCTTTTACCAGCTGGTATAAAGCGAGTGGTGTCTCTAACTTTGAGGAGCTGGTGCAGCTTATTCTGATTGATAACCTGCTGGAGTCTGTGGGACCAGAGGTTCGTGTCTTTCTGCAGGATCGTGACTTAACCACTGCATTGGAGGCGGCCAGGTTGGCTGATACCTTCGAAACGAACCGCTCCTTGTCCGAGCGGTCCTGTCTCTCTTTTCAACAGTCTGGCGTGAGCAGAGATCGACAACATTGGAGAATGAAGTGCCAGCCGGAGGGAGAGCGTCTACGTCATCCAAATAAGTCACCTGGTGAGCCACGCTTCTCAACATATGGTCCCCCTGCGGAGAGGCAAACTACTTATGGAGCATCTCGACAACAATATCCAGAGAGGCACCAGCCAGAACGACACCACTTGCAACGTCATCAGGGAGTAAAGGGCAAGCCTGTCGTCTGCTTCAGATGTAATAAAGTAGGTCACATCAGTTCCAACTGCCCCCAAAAACCTCAACCCATCGGGAAAATCTCTAATATCCCTAGTAACATGTCCCCTAGAGAAGTAGAAAAAGGTATGGCCCCTTATTATTGCGAAAGTCTTATTTCCCTTCAGGAAAACTCAGAACCAACTAAAGTAAATACCTTTAGAGATACTGGAGCATATTGCTCACTTGTCAGAGAAGGAATATTACCCCTTTCAGAGAATACTTCCTTGAATTCCTCAGTTTTATTGGAAGCTTACGGAGGAACTATATATTCAGTTCCTTTGCATAAAATTTATGTACAGTGCAAATATTACACTGGGTACTTGACTGTAGGTATCTCAAAAGGATTTCCCATGAAAAATGCCATGTTATTACTGGGTAATAACATTACTACTGTTACTTCGTGTCCTGAACCTATAATGATTAATGCTTCTCCAGTGTTGGCCATAACTCGGGCAACTTCCCAAGGGTTGTCTGGGGAGAATGTTGACCTATCCTTGGACGACTCCGATCTCGGAATAGCCACGTTGTTTTATGAGACACACCGGCCGGAGTCTCGTAAATCAAGTGAACAGACCCCGATCAAGCCTTCCTATTCCCAGGTTGCAGGATTGCCAGATGTCTCTGTTTCCATGCCCGAGGGACTGTCCTTCCGGGAGGAACAACGAAAGGACCCTTCTTTAAAATTCGCTTTTGAGGCAGCCATGGGTAAATCCTCTTTGGGTCATCCAGTCAAGTATGAAGTTAAAAATGATTATTTGGTATGCACTGAGACTGGTAAGGAGATAGAGGGCCGGCAATTATACGACAGGTTAGTGGTTCCAACCAAGTATAGACCTCAGATATTAAATATAGCTCATAATACGTCATTAGGAGGTCACTTAGGAATTACAAAAACCTTGTATAGAATCACAAAAGAATTTTATTGGCCAAAATTAAAGAAAGATGTGAAGAATCATATTAGGTGTTGCCGAGAATGTCAGCAAGTTGGGAAACCTGGACATTCCATTAAACCTGCACCTCTCCAACCCATACCTGCTGATGGAGAACCTTTTGCAGATTTAATTATAGATTGTGTAGGTCCACTACCTAAGTCAAAGTCTGGAAATCAGTATTTATTTACAATTATGGATAAAGTAACCAGATATCCTGAAGCGATCCCAATGCGTAGTATCAATACTAAAGCTATTCTCAAAGCTTTAACAAAATTCATTTCTTGTTTTGGCATTCCTAAAACTATACAAAGTGATCAAGGTACTAACTTCACTGCCAAAGCATTTAGGGAAGTATTAACTAGGTTAGGGATAATTCACAACTTATCCACTGCCTATCACCCTCAGTCCCAAGGCGCCTTGGAAAGATTCCACCAAACATTAAAAACAATGATGAGAAGTTTTTGCATGCACTTTCCGACAGATTGGGATGAATCTCTACCGTTGTTGCTATTCTCAGTACGAGAGACGGTGCAAGAGTCTACAGGGTATAGTCCGTTTGAGCTGATCTTTGGGCACAATGTACGAGGTCCTCTTCGGGTGCTCAAAGAAGGATGGATGGGAGAAGACGTAAGCTCAGCACTCTACAACCCGTCTTCAAGGTTGCAGGTGGCACGTGAGTTAGCCACGGCTAACCTAAAGACAGCTCAAAGTAAGATGAAACAGAGGTATGACAGAAGTGCACAATTCCGCTCCTTCCATCCAGGAGACAAGGTGTTGGTGCAGGAACCTATACCTGGCCACACCTTGAAAGCTAGATTTACGGGACCTATGCAGATAGTAAGTAGATTATCTGATTTAAATTATGTGGTAGCTCCCATTGGTAAGACCTCAAAAACAAAAACTTACCACATTAATCAAATCAAGGCCTTTCATACACCAGATAAAGTCCCAGTAATGACTCTGTCCTCTACCTCTGAGGACGACTCTGACTCTTTGCACTCTATCTCTGAAATTAATACTAAACTTTCCAATTCTGTCCTCCTCAAGGATCCTAGCCCTTTAATGGCTGGATTATCTGAAATACAAGCAACCAATTTAACTGAGCTTCTACAGTCATATCCTAATATTTTTTCGGATGTGCCGAAAAAATGTACGTTAGGTTACCATGATGTAGATGTGGGAAAATCTAAACCAATTAAACTCTCCCCCTACAGAGCTAATCCTGAAAAGCAAAGGCTACTTCAGCAGGAAGTAGACTTCTTGTTAGAACATGGTTTAGTGGAGGAGTCATCTAGTCCATGGGCTTCACCGTGCATCCTAGTAAAGAAGGCTGATGGAGGGTTTCGTATGTGCACAGACTACCGTAAAGTGAACGAGGTCACAATTACAGATGCTTACCCTCTTCCTCGTCTGGATGACGTAATTGACTTTGTGGGTAAGGCTACTTTTGTGTCCAAATTAGATCTCCTTAAAGGTTACTATCAGGTACCTTTGACAGATAAGGCGAAGGAAATCTCTGCCTTCGTAATTCCAGGAGGTCATTATCAGTATACAGTTACCCCCTTCGGAATGAAAAATTCCCCCTCTTCATTCCAGAAACTCATCCATCAGGCTATTAAAGGACTTGAAGGCACGGCAGCATACCTAGATGATATTGTTGTGGTGTCTGATACTTGGGATCAACACCTACTTAGACTTAAAGCTCTGTTTGAGACCTTTAAGAATTCCCAATTAACAGTTAATTTATCTAAATCTTCCTTTGGCCAGGTCACTATCACTTTTCTAGGCCATGAAGTAGGTAGTGGTAATGTTGCACCTAAACTTGCTAAAGTTCTTTCGATTAAAGATTATCCAGTTCCTCATGATAGGAAATCTCTTCAACGTTTCCTAGGCATGATAGGATTTTACAGAAGATTCTGTAAGAATTTCTCAGATATTGTAGCCCCTCTTACCTCTCTTACCAGTCATAAAGTTCCCTTTAATTGGACGTCAGATTGTAACACTGCTTTTAATAAAGCAAAAAGATTATTGTGCTCTGCACCCATTCTCTTGTCTCCAGACTTCTCCAAACCTTTTTCATTACAGGTTGATGCTTGTGAGTCTGGGGTTGGGGCGGTACTATTACAAATCGGGAACAAGGAGCTGCAGCCAATCGCATACTTTTCAGCTAAGTTCCAGCCACATCAGAGAGCTTACTCTACCATTGAAAAAGAAGCCCTCGCGCTGGTACTGGCTTTGGAACATTTCGATGTTTATGTGGGCCAGACATCGCAGGTGGTCACAGTCTACAGTGATCACAACCCGTTAGTCTATCTCCAAGCCATGAAGAATCACAACACAAGGCTTATGCGTTGGACGCTCAGGCTGCAGCCCTACAATTTCAAAATTCAGTTTATTGCCGGCAAAGAAAATGTGTTGGCAGACTCTTTGTCAAGAGTCTAGTTTATTATTTTATTTAGGTTAGGATGTATTTGTGGTAACCCCTTTCAAGCTCTTTTTTTTATCCCCTGATGTGGGGGTTTTTTTTAGTGAGGGGATGCGGGCTACCGTCCGCCTGTATCTTGGACCTATGCTAGCCTGTCTGACTGCTGTCTCACTCTAAGTTTAGGGTTTGGCTTTTGGTCACTAGGAAAGCTGAGCTCTATCTAAGAGTTGGATGGTGGAGAGGATAGGCGGTCCCATTATTTTGTGCCATGGCGGCACGGTTACCACTGGGAGGTGGCAGCCTAATCCTGAGCCTTCTCGGGGGTGGGGGTGTGGCATGCAAAGAGTACGTAACCTTTATTCGGCGCATGGACACACCCTCATTTACAGGCTATCTCCCCCAACCAGCGAACCAGGTTGCTAAGAGTTGATGATGGGGCCCCATCGTTCAACTAGTGACCAGGTTCTAGCCAATAAGAAGGTGGGATTGACAATCGCAGAGGTTATGTGGATACCGCTCTCCTGTCTGCCCTTGTCATTCCCACTCTAGAGCTGGTTGAAGCACGGTCTGCTATCTTGTGGCTTCTATTTCTGCCTTGCTTACCGTGGAGTGCACTATATTTATCACTGTACATAGTGTACATATTGCTGTTATAATTGGTGAAGGATAATATAAGTCTAAACTTTTTCTGCTGTGTTTATTTGCTCCCATTACACCTGGGATAACAGGCCCTTTGAAATCCTAGGTTGTAATAGACAGTGCCTTGGGGCACTGTCCTAGCACTTCTACAAGGCAAGATCCAGCAGACGCTAGATCTTGCCCTATTTACTACTACCTCTTTTTGTTTTCTTTGTATTAGGAACCCGAAAATCCATCTGCTTACCTTCCCCGTAATACCCATGGCCCTCATTATGTGCGCTATCATTCTATGATCGCATTTGTCAAACGTCTTTGCAAAATCTGTGTAAATTACATCTGCGTTTTGGTCATCTTCCAACGCCTACGTAATTCTGTCATAATGGTTCAGCAGCTGTGACAGGCATGATCGTCCTGCTCTAAAACCATGCTGGTTCGGGTTATGCCGGTTGTGTTGGTCTATGAAATTTATAATCTGCCGTCTCATCACTCTTTCGATGATTTTTATGATGTGAGAAGTTAGGGCTACTAGTCTGTAATTTTTAGCTAGTGCTTTACTTCCTCCCCTGTGCAAAGTAGCTATGTCTGCACTCTATAAGGTCTCCAGTATTTCACCTAGATCTAGACTCTTTCTCCAAAGTATTCTGAGGGCTCGTGCTAGTGGTACGTTGCACTTCTTTATAAACAGAGAATTCCATGAATCTGGTCCAGGTGCTGAGTGGGCATGTTATCCATTTCTTTTTCGAAATCTATGGAATTTGTATTAATGTCAGTTAGTTGGTCTGCGCGGCCTTCTGCTGGAGTGAAAAATGTTTCTGCATTTTCTACCTTGCTGTCATTTAGTGGGTTGCTGGACACCGACTCATACTGTTCTTTTAGAAGTTCACTCATTTCCTGTAAAATAAATCCAGAGAAAAACAGACGTCGTGGGCACTGTAAGAGAATATAGCATCAACATCCGTAAGCCCAGACTGCATAACATTCTACTACAAGCTATCAGAAATATTGTCTAAATGAATATAGAATTATTTAAAGGGAAATTGGGCACGTATCTCCGCTAAATGCCAGATCAACCAGCAGTAACAGTCTGGTTCATCAGGTAAACACCAACTGGCTTATGGGTGGGACCATCATTCATAAGGCCAGGTTTAGGACCGGGGCATAGGGCCGGTGACCTCCATTTCCCAGGGGGAATCCACTCACCTTAACCTACTATTAATTTATCCCTGTTAAAGCCTTATTTTGATTATGCAGCACACCTCTGGTCTCCATATGAGAGAATTAATATCGATGTACTGGAAAACGAAGATGAAAGGGAGAGTTGATCCCTTTGACCAGGAATCTTTCTTACGAAGATTAATTGCATTGCAAACAAAGGCAGACTGAATACTGTATTAAGGTAACGTTTGCTATAGTGAGAATATGGTTAATTTAATAGCTTCTGCCTCCCAGACCCATCATATGGAAGGCAGTCAAATGATTACAGAGGCACACAATAGTTCCAGAATGAAGAATGTAAGAGGTGCTATTGACCTTAGAAAGTTCATAGTTTTAAAGGTTAAGTCGTGGAGCTTGCTGAGCAAGAGCGTTCCGGCTAGTCCGCTGTATGAGCGAAACGTAGCCAATAAAAGGTAGTATTATACTGCATTTGTGTTTATTTTCCCCATAATGTTGGTATTTTATACCTTTTATCTCTTCAGAACTTAACCTTCATAGTTATTCATATTATTGCACTCGTGAGGGGGGAGGGGGTAGAGAACTAAAACCGTTGGGGTTCAGTCTCCTACGGTTGTCACTCAGCTTGAATGCTCTCACGTTTCCCATGTACTCATGTAGAGTACATGGGGAAACGTTTCGAATATTTCATTGAAGCAGAGATGGAGTTACTATTACATGAGAAGTTCCGTCTCCAAGAATAACCTTCCCATATACAGGAGAAAGTTATTTAAAAAAAAAATCTCCATTACAGAGCGAAGGCAACAGAAATTATATACAGGAAACAGAGAGAATAAAAAAATATGGCAGAGAAATTAGGATAATATTCCATATTATATCCAAGAATATACAAAAATATATAACAATGTAGGTCCCAGGACCGAAACGTTTTCTAATAAATATGTTATAGTGTTTGCTGACGTGTCTTTCTAAACCAACTTGTCGGTATTTATTACCAAGGTTTATACCAGAATTATACAATGCCTAGGGATACATATTTTCACTTGGTTCGTGAGAGTCAGCCTGTACGTCGTCAAACAAACTTTGTTTCACTTAGAAGAACATCATCTAGTAGACGCAGTGTGAACCAAGATAAGTTTGGCAAGATTAATTCTATGGAGAGGCCATACAACACCCGTTCGCACGCACGCGCACACACACACACACACACACACACACACACACACACACACACACACACACACACACACATACACACACATACACACACACACACACACACACACACACACACACACACACACACACACACACACACACACACACACACACACAGTATCCATACATAGCTTTAAGCAGAGGTATGATAAAGCTCACGGTTCAGGGAGAGTGACCTAGTAGCGACCAGTGAAGAGGCGGGGCCAGGAGCTTGGACCCGACCCCTGCAACCTCAACTAGGTGAGTACACACACACACACACACACAGGAGCTAGGACTCGACCCCTGCAACCTCAGCTAGGTGAATACACATATACACACGCGCGCGCGCGCTCATATACATGCACTAGCAAGGGTTCGGTGAAGGGTAAGCGGAAGGGAGCACCAAGGTCTGATAGGGTCAGAAGAAAAGGGACACCGAGGTCAGGAGGGTCAGAAATAAGAGGACACAGAGGTTAGAGGTGTTAGAAGGAAGTACAGCAGGTTAGGACAGAGGCGAGGGATAAGCATCACACACGATCTCTCTGTTCTGGCAAATGTTAATTAGACAACTTGTGGAAGTTGAGAGAAGCTGATACCTCCTCTCCAAACTTATGGTAACTTAATACTTGTGTATTTATTCCCTTTACAACTTGAGAACAGAATAAATTAATTAATTCATTAATAGAGAAAGGTACACAATTCCGCATATTTTTTTTCATTTGTTTACAGTTAGGCTACAGAATATCAACATATCAAGTCCCAAGTCTTAAGCAACACACAGCATTGTATTTATTAACTAACTAATATTATCCTCCTCGGGAACGTTTTGCTCTGTTGAACTTTATTAAATTGTATACAGAGCGAAACATTATAACAATAAAACACGTTTTTTTAATAAGTCTTATCAAAATAATTGTCGGCAACACAGCATTTATATCTGGAACGTTTATCACTCTTCAGATGTTCCTTGTGACCCGGCACAGGCAGCCTTGCTTCCCCGTGAGCTGCCCAAGTTAACGGTGAACTTAGGTAAATAAACAGTTCTTGCTTCCTGCTCGTGCACCAGACAACTTCACGTATATTTACACCAAGGCTTTTCTCCACTTATTTCATAATTTTTTGACAGTTTTTTTTCCGTTGGATGCCTTGTCCGTAAATCTTTAGGGGGCCTGGCGAGAGAAAGAATCGTGAATTTAGAGAGTAAAAGGGTAACAGTGTTGAAAATAAGCGTAATATTTATAAATATTTACCTAGGCCAGAAGAGGCTCGTACCCACGACCTTTGGAACAAAGTTATTTATTTTTTTTTTTTTTTTTTTTTATTATCACACCGGCCGATTCCCACCAAGGCAAGGTGGCCCAAAAAAGAAAAACTTTCACCATCATTCACTCCATCACTGTCTTGCCAGAAGGGTGCTTTACACTACAGTTTTTAAACTGCAACATTAACACCCCTCCTTCAGAGTGCAGGCACTGTACTTCCCATCTCCAGGACTCAAGTCCGGCCTGCCGGTTTCCCTGAATCCCTTCATAAATGTTACTTTGCTCACACTCCAACAGCACGTCAAGTATTAAAATACCATTTGTCTCCATTCACTCCTATCAAACACGCTCACGCATGCCTGCTGGAAGTCCAAGCCCCTCGCACACAAAACCTCCTTTACCCCCTCCCTCCAACCCTTCCTAGGCCGACCCCTACCCCGCCTTCCTTCCACTACAGACTGATACACTCTTGAAGTCATTCTGTTTCGCTCCATTCTCTCTACATGTCCGAACCACCTCAACAACCCTTCCTCAGCCCTCTGGACAACAGTTTTGGTAATCCCGCACCTCCTCCTAACTTCCAAACTACGAATTCTCTGCATTATATTCACACCACACATTGCCCTCAGACATGACATCTCCACTGCCTCCAGCCTTCTCCTCGCTGCAACATTCATCACCCACGCTTCACACCCATATAAGAGCGTTGGTAAAACTATACTCTCATACATTCCCCTCTTTGCCTCCAAGGACAAAGTTCTTTGTCTCCACAGACTCCTAAGTGCACCACTCACTCTTTTTCCCTCATCAATTCTATGATTCACCTCATCTTTCATAGACCCATCCGCTGACACGTCCACTCCCAAATATCTGAATACGTTCACCTCCTCCATACTCTCTCCCTCCAATCTGATATTCAATCTTTCATCACCTAATCTTTTTGTTATCCTCATAACCTTACTCTTTCCTGTATTCACCTTTAATTTTCTTCTTTTGCACACCCTACCAAATTCATCCACCAATCTCTGCAACTTCTCTTCAGAATCTCCCAAGAGCACAGTGTCATCAGCAAAGAGCAGCTGTGACAACTCCCACTTTGTGTGTGATTCTTTATCTTTTAACTCCACGCCTCTTGCCAAGACCCTCGCATTTACTTCTCTTACAACCCCATCTATAAATATATTAAACAACCACGGTGACATCACACATCCTTGTCTAAGGCCTACTTTTACTGGGAAAAAATTTCCCTCTTTCCTACATACTCTAACTTGAGCCTCACTATCCTCGTAAAAACTCTTCACTGCTTTCAGTAACCTACCTCCTACACCATACACTTGCAACATCTGCCACATTGCCCCCCTATCCACCCTGTCATACGCCTTTTCCAAATCCATAAATGCCACAAGGACCTCTTTAGCCTTATCTAAATACTGTTCACTTATATGTTTCACTGTAAACACCTGGTCCACACACCCCCTACCTTTCCTAAAGCCTCCTTGTTCATCTGCTATCCTATTCTCCGTCTTACTCTTAATTCTTTCAATTATAACTCTACCATACACTTTACCAGGTACACTCAACAGACTTATCCCCCTATAATTTTTGCACTCTCTTTTATCCCCTTTGCCTTTATACAAAGGAACTATGCATGCTCTCTGCCAATCCCTAGGTACCTTACCCTCTTCCATACATTTATTAAATAATTGCACCAACCACTCCAAAACTATATCCCCACCTGCTTTTAACATTTCTATCTTTATCCCATCAATCCCGGCTGCCTTACCCCCTTTCATTTTACCTACTGCCTCACGAACTTCCCCCACACTCACAACTGGCTCTTCCTCACTCCTACAAGATGTTATTCCTCCTTGCCCTATACACGAAATCACAGCTTCCCTATCTTCATCAACATTTAACAATTTCTCAAAATATTCCTTCCATCTTCCCAATACCTCTAACTCTCCATTTAATAACTCTCCTCTCCTATTTTTAACTGACAAATCCATTTTTTCTCTAGGCTTTCTTAACTTGTTAATCTCACTCCAAAACTTTTTCTTATTTTCAACAAAATTTGTTGATAACATCTCACCCACTCTCTCATTTGCTCTCTTTTTACATTGCTTCACCACTCTCTTAACTTCTCTCTTTTTCTCCATATACTCTTCCCTCCTTGCATCACTTCTACTTTGTAAAAACTTCTCATATGCTAACTTTTTCTCCCTTACTACTCTCTTTACATCATCATTCCACCAATCGCTCCTCTTCCCTCCTGCACCCACTTTCCTGTAACCACAAACTTCTGCTGAACACTCTAACACTACATTTTTAAACCTACCCCATACCTCTTCGACCCCATTGCCTATGCTCTCATTAGCCCATCTATCCTCCAATAGCTGTTTATATCTTACCCTAACTGCCTCCTCTTTTAGTTTATAAACCTTCACCTCTCTCTTCCCTGATGCTTCTATTCTCCTTGTATCCCAAAGTATGCAGTATTATCCAAACCAAGCCAGATCAGACATAACTCTGACGCTCAGTAGCCTAATTGTCTCATCCAGAGCCGCTGGCAGTCCTCGGCTGATGATCAGTTTTTCCTCTCCTTTCCTGAATGCACTGACCAACGAGACATTTTAGAATGCTTATAATTCGCAGAACAAGCTAAATATTTGCAAATTCAAACACAACCTAAACCAGCATGAATTTAGAGCTGTAAGATCATACTTGTCACACCTGAACCACTATGACAAAATTACTGAAGGATTTTGAGAAAACCAAACGCAGATGTGGTATACAGGAAATTTGAAAAAACATTTGATCAATGTGATCAAAGTTAAATGGATATTTAACTTTCTGACAGAAAGAACACAAAGAGTAGTAGAAAAATCCTGCATTAGCAGAGTAAAAAGTTGAGTACCCCGTGGCACGTTCCTGGGGCCTCTACTGTTTATCCTCAGAGCGGACGTAGATAAAAACACTTGCAACAGTTATGTCATCATATGCGGATGATACCAGTATAAGCATGAAAATCACCTTGGAACAAGACATGAAAAAATTGCAAAAAGATATAAGCAAAGCTTTCCAGGGACCAGTGAAAATTAAATAAAATGACTTACAGTGGTGATAAGTACCAGTTGCTGAGACATGGAAACAATGACTAACTCAAAAGGCACTGCATAACAAACCCTAGAGGATCATCAAACAGTGAGAAGAGAACACCTAAAAAACCCGGGGAGGCTGGATGTGATTATGTCAGCTAATTTTTCTTTCAAATAACACAATAAAACAAATGCTACGACAGCCAGGAAAAATGATGGAGTGGATAATGTTTTGTGCTCTCTTAGAGTATTGCTTAGTGTCGACAGTTCCATTCAGGGCAGGAAAGTTGTCGGATATGGAACAGAGATAATTTAATTTACGGCAGTCAGACACCTAAATATCTATCTATCGGTACCTGACCAGCCGGGCTGTGGCTCGTACGTTGGATTGTGTGCAGCCAGCAGTAACAGCCTGGTTGATCAGGCTCTGATCCACCATGAGGCCTGGTCACAGACCGGGCCGCGGGGGCGTTGACCCCCGGAACTCTCTCCAGGAAAACTCCTGGTAATACCGACAAGATGAGAATTAGACACATATGCAACATCTGGGTATCTTTAACGTAGATGTTTCGCCATCCTGGAGCTTTATCAATACAAATTCTAGGACATAATTTGAAGCCAGTAGAACTATATGCAGAAGATGAGGTAATCAGTCCCTCACACCAACTCTAAGGCTGAGGGACTGATTGCCTCATCTTGTATATACAGTTCTACTGTCTTCAAATTATGTCCTAGAACTTGTTTTAATAAAGCCACTGGATGGCGGAACGTCTACATGAACCATACCCAGATGTTTCACATGTGTCTAATTCTCGTAAACCAAGTCTACTAGTGGGCTATAGAAAACAGCAAGATGATAACTGAGGGAAAATTTCAGTTGCTCCGTTTTGGAAAAAAAAATTAGTAAAAACGAGAACGGAGTATAAAACTAACTCGAACCTCAAATTTTTCTTATTTTCTACCTCTATTTGTGTTGTTTATCAGAATATTTAATGTACATTTGTCTGTTTTTCACATAATACCATGTGACCACATTTCGCTGTCAAAAGCATTTAATTATTGAATTTGTCAAGTGCTTTCGTGAAATCTTTATAGACCACATTTGCATTTCGGGTTTCTTTCAAAGCCTCAGTAGTTTTGTCATCTTGGTTTAGTAGTTGTGATAAGCATGATCTTTCCGCTCTCATTCCATGATGAATCGAGGTGTACAGGTCATATTTACGAAGTTTTTGATTTGACATTTCTCCACCTAACATCATACTATATCGTATAATGTTAGTATTAATGGCTTTTAATTTTTGTTTCAAATGCTCATCTGCCTTATTTGTGCAAAGG
The DNA here is from genome assembly GCF_038502225.1 of Cherax quadricarinatus. NCBI lineage: Eukaryota > Metazoa > Arthropoda > Malacostraca > Decapoda > Parastacidae > Cherax > Cherax quadricarinatus. Next base: position 15,628 of record NW_027197206.1, on the reverse strand, counting down.
AGGAATGTTTGCACATTTTTAAGGCCTTTGAAATTTCTCTTATATGTAAAATCTTCAAAGAATTCTGGGTGCTCCAGCTAGTGACATTTTAACCATACCCCCGGCCGGGATTGAACCCGCGACGGGCTGGAGTTTTGAGACTCTATGACCGCGGGTTCAATCCCGGCCGGGGGTATGGTTTGTTTGCAATCGTGTCATTACGATTTCTTGAGTCATAGTGACATTTTGTTCCTCTTGTATGTGCAGAACTCCATGAATCTGTTGCTGCATGTATGGGCATATTTTCTTTTGTTGATAAATTAGACACAAGTGCAACTCTTGGGTATTTTTATTGAGGAAACGTTTCGCCACACAGTGGCTTCATCAGTCCATACGTAGGAGAAACTTGAAGAACAGGAGGAGAATGAGGTAATCAGTCCCTCAACCTTGAGTCGATGTGTTCAGTCCATCAATTCTATTCAAGATTGATGGACTGAACACATCGACTCAAGGTTGAGGGACTGATTACCTCATTCTCCTCCTGTTCTTCAAGTTTCTCCTACGTATGGACTGATGAAGCCACTGTGTGGCGAAACGTTTCCTCAATAAAGATACCCAAGAGTTGCACTTACCTGGAGGTTACCTGGAGGTTATTCCGGGGATCAACGCCCCCGCGGCCCGGTCCACGACCAGGCCTCCCGATGGATCAGGGCCTGATCAACTAGGCTATTACTGCTGGCCGCACGCAGTCCGACGTACGAGCCACAGCCCGGCTGATCCGGCACCGACTTTAGATATCTGTCCAGCTCTCTCTTGAAGGCAGCCAGGGGTTTATGGGCAATTCCCCTAATGCTTGATAGGAGGCTGTTGAACAGTTTTGGGCCCCGGACACTTATGGTGTTTTCTCTTAGTGTACCAATGGCGCCCCTACTTTTTATTGGCGGCATTTTGCATCGCCTGCCCAGTCTTTTACTTTCGTAGGGAGTGATTTCTGTGTGCAGATTTGGGACCATTCCTTCCAAGATTTTCCAAGTGTAGATTATGATATATCTCTCCCTCCTGCGTTCCAACGAGTACAAGTCAAGTGCTTCCAAGCGTTCCCAGTAGTTAAGGTGCTTGACAGAACTTATACGTGCAGTAAAGGATCTCTGTACACTCTCTAGATCTGCGATTTCACCTGCTTTGTATGGAGATGTTAATGTACAGCAGTATTCCAGCCTAGAGAGAACAAGTGATTTGAAAAGGATCATCATGGGCTTGGCATCTCTCGTTTTGAAAGTTCTCATTATCCATCCTATCATTTTCTTTGCACGTGCGATCGTGGCACTGTTGTGATCCTTGAAAGTGAGATCCTCAGACATTACTACTCCCAGGTCCCTTACATTATTTTTCCGCTCTATTGTATGGCCGGAGTCAGTAGTATACTCTGTTCTAGTTATTATCTCCTCCTCCAATTTTCCATAACGGAGTAGTTGGAATTTGTCCTCATTGAACATCATATTGTTTACCGTTGCCCACTGGAAAACTTTGTTTATATCTTCTTGGAGGTTAACCGCGTCCTCAGCAGATGACAGCCTCATGCAGATCCTAGTATCATCCGCAAAGGATGATACGGTGCTGTGGTGTATGTCTCTGTTTATGTCTGATATGAGGATAAGGAATAAGATGGGGGCGAGTACTGTGCCTTGTGGAACAGAGCTCTTCACTATGGCAGCCTCTGATTTAACTCTGTTGACCACTGTGAGGGAAAAGTAGGTGTAAGTGGGGTTAAGGTTGTTCGGGCAACCAGGAACCATTAGCGAGTTACGTTGCGCGCGCACCCCCCCCCCTCTGGCGGGCTGGGGCAAAACTAGTTCCTGGTGTCCGATTTGTTAAAGTTTCTACTCCTGGTAATATTGACCTTACCTGGTGTGGATTGAAGTTTGGAGAGTCACTTCACCACCACTCTTCTCCTAATCAGGTAGGGTGATCTACCAGGAGTATTACTGTTTGTTCTTTTCTAGTGTTTGCTGGTTACCAGTAATGATTTTGGCATTTATCATTCTTTTTCTTTCTTAAATGTTATATTATCATGACTATGGGTGACCAGTTTATTTTTTTCTTATTACCAGCTCTGTTCCTGGCGTGGTCTTCCAGGATAGACGCCAGATAAAGGGGCAAGACATGTGTTAATAATACTTAACATTATTCTACTACTACCGGCCCTTACCTATTCTACTTGTGCTCCATCCAAGTGGTAGGAGATTCCAGAACATCGGATTACCATCTGCCCAGGATAACCTACATAAATAACATCAGAGGAACTATCCAGGGCCATACCTACTCCTGCCCAACTCAAAGAACTGAAGGCCATTTTTTTTATTATATTTAAAATTTTAAGTAAACTTCTCAAATCATTATTCTCATTTTTCCTAAGTTATTTCGTTATTTATTTATTTTTCCATTAATTTCTTTTGTTCAGTTGGAAGGCGTTCCACTGACAACCACTACTCTTTGTGTTCGATTTGTTAGGAAGTTGAAGATCCATCTCCCCACTTTCCCAGTTATTCCTTTAGCACGTATTTTATGGGCTATTACGCCATGATCGCATTTGTCAAATGCTTTTGCAAAGTCTGTGTATATTACATCTGCATTCTGATTTTCTTCCAGTGCATCCAAGGCCATGTCATAGTAATCCAGTAGTTGTGAGAGGCAGGAGCGACCTGCCCTGAACCCATGTTGCCCTGGATTGTGCAGATTTTGGGAATCCAGGTGATTTGCAATCCTGCTTCTTAGCACTCTTTCAAAGATTTTTATGATGTGGGATGTCAGAGCTATTGGTCTATAGTTCTTAGCTAATGCACTTGTGTCTAATTTATCAACATGTCGGTTCTCTGAACCATTCATCTACAAACCTTTTCTTTTGTTCTTTAATAACATTTTCGTGGGTTTAGTGCTTATGTCAGATATATCATTGGAAGAACAAGCAGAGACACTCGTAGATATCTGCTAACCACATTCCGTATAAAAGTTATTTAGTGTGAATATCCAGTTTGCTTTTACCTATTCTAATGAAAAAAAAATACATGGTGAAAACCATTTGTCGATTTTATTTACTTGTTAAAAACACAACCACTGGCGGTCTTCAAGAGGGAACTGGTCAGGTTCCTCAGATCAGTTCCTGACCAGCCAGGCTGTGTAGTTAGTACCTTGCACTACGTGTGGCCAGCAGTAACAGACTGGGTGATGTGGTCTTTGATCCTTCAGGATGCATGGTCTAGGACCAGGCAGCGGGGGTATTGACCCCCCCGGAAATGTCCTTCAGGTATCCCTGTCATATTCCATCACACTAAATTTGCCACGTGAAGTAAATAAATTTGTTCAGACTGAGCTGGAAAAATTGGCTAGGGTGATGGTGTGAATGAGAGGTGATGACTGAGAGGGAGGGAGAGCGAAGGCGAGGGGAGATAAAAAAGAAGTGAGGGGAGGGAGAGATGTGGTGGTGAATATTAAAGGGAAGGGATCCGTAGTGAATGGAAACGGGGAGAACTGAAAAAGTAGGATAGGAATGGGTGAGTAAGCGGAGGAATAAGAAATGAAGGAAGGGAGAGAGGGAGGAAATGGGTATACGACAGAGAAAGCATACCGGAGAAAAGGACGAGAGATAAAATGGATGGAAAGAAGGAAGACAGGAAAGATGAAAGGACGAAAAGAAATACCATAAAAATGGATGGAAAAATATACGATAGAAAAGAAGGAAGGACTGTAGGAAAGGAGGGTTGATAGGATCCTTTACTGCACGTATAAGTTCCATCAAACACCTTAACTACAGGGAACGCCTGGAAGCACTTGACTTGTACTCACTGGAGCGCAGGCCAGAAAGATATATCGTAATCTATACCTGGAAGATTCTGGAGGGACTGGTCCCTAATCTGCACACAGCAATCACTCCCTACGAGAGCAAAAGACTTGGCAGGCGATGCAACATGAAAAGTAGGGGCGTCACTGGTACACTAAGAGAAAACACTAAGTGTCCGGGGCCCGAGACTGTTCAACAGCCTCCCACCAGCCATGAGGGGCATTACCAATAGACCTCTTGTTGTCTTCAAGAGGGAGCTGAACACATACCTAAAGTCGGTGCCGGATCAGCCGGGCTGTGGTTCGTACGTTGGACTACATGCGGCCAGCAGTAACAGCCTCGTTGATCAGGCCCTGATCCACCGGGCCGCGGGGGCGTTGATCCCCGGAATGCCCTCCAGGTAGACTCCAGGTAGGAAGGATGATAGGAAGGATATAAGAAGGTAGGATGAAAGTATGATACAAAGGAAAGACTGAAGGAAGGAAAAACTGGGAAAAAGAGGGAAGGAAAAATAGAAAGAAAAGAAGGAAGAACAAGAATAAGGAAGGCATGTAAGAAGGAATGTGGAGAATAGAAAGGGGAGATACAATGGACGGATGGGAACAGAGCAGGGAGAATGTTTTAGAAAAATGGTAGTCCTCCAGAAGACCTCAGAAAACAATATGATGGTGTATGAGGACAAGTTTCAGCGTAAAATTTATGCATAACAAACAAAAAACACTTCCTAACATAGGAGTAAGAAAAAATAAGGGGGTGTGCTTTCCAAGTGCTTTTGTGATTTCTCACATTATCAAGGAATAGTAAAAATAATAGAAGAGAAAACTTAGCTGAGATTTCATCTCACACCCAGTGTGAGTTGGTCAAGTCACAAGTCAAGTTTTTTTTTTTAATCTCACATTACGACGTACAGCTATTAGTGACTTTTCAATTTTCAACATTTCATCTGGTTCTTTCCATGTTATCTGTCACCAGATTACACATTAAGTTAGTTCAATCTATAGAAAACACTTCCGCTAGTCAACATAAATACAGAACCAGTCTTTAAGTTCTCCATAGGGGCTTTCCAAATTGTACATTCGACTACCTCACACAGAAAAAATATGGCTTTGTACCACGAGACGTGGAGCACCCCATCCACTCTCCAGGATGGCCCTAGTACATCTGACTCTTATCTCCAGCATGCACTCTCTTATATCACACTTTGATCAGCTAATGGCATCTGCCCTCGTCAACTTTACCAAAATTTATTTTGATCAGAATAATCTGACCAGTTTCTGATAATTAATGTTTCACCTAATGACAGTAGGGGACGAGAGTCGATATTATTTTCAAGAGAAACCATGGATGCTTTTCACAGTCGTTTGATAAAGTCTCTTATCTACCAGTGCATCCGCTAGTTAGTCTGGCTCAAGGTAAGGCTACATGGAGTTGTGAAGGCTTATACTGGATTACACTTGAGTTGTAGAGACCATGACTGCATTACACTTGGGTTGTAGAGGCCATGACTGCATTATACGTGGTTGTGGAGGCCACAAGTCGATTACACGTAGTTGTGGAGGCCAGGACTGCATTAACATAACATAAGAAAGAAGGAACACCGCAGCAGTCCTACTGGCCCATGCGAGGCAGGTCCAAATCTCCTACCGGCTTAAGCCAATGACCCAACCTAGTCAGGTCAGGTCACATTCACTTAAGGAAGGAGCACGGCATCAGACCTAGATGGACCCATGCTAGGCACATCCTAAATTTTTCCCGGTCATTCCCACTAGTTAGGTTAGGTTAGGTAAGGTTCGTCAGGAAACAGGACAAATGTTTCCTGACGCGGGTCTTAGTCAGATGATGACCCGCCTGTCCCACTAGTGTATTTGTCTAAATTCCTTCCGATCTTCAAGCAGTCTTCTATGTATTGGACTGAGAAAGCCATTGGTTGGCGAATAATTTCCACAATAAAGATATCCAAGTGTTGCACAAGTGTCTAATTTCGACAAGTGTCTAACCTGCAATGGAGTGTGTTGCAAGAGTCAACACCCCCGGTCCCAGACCAAGTCTCCTAAATCATTGCCTTTCGTTGACGCTACTAGGCAGTTTGATCACGTGGCCTCTGCTTATCCTATCTTCTAAGATTTTTTTTTTTAAGTTCGACTGCTTTGGGTTCACCTTGTAGGTTCAGGAATTTCTTGTTTCGAACATTAAATTAGCTTCCTGAAGTTGGTAAGTTAGACACATAGGCAACATTTAGGTATCTGAAGTGCTTGATTAGATCTGAGCTACATGTTGCGGCTGCATACATGCCAGTCAGTGTGTATAAAGTCCTAAAGAATAGTTTGTTGAGGCTGCTGGAGGCAGTTGCTTTGGTTGAGCTCCAGTAGTTACTAGTATGATCTCTCCTGCAGTCTCTCTTTTATCTTGTTGTATACATCTTGGTAACATTATATCATCAACAGATGGATGTACCTAAATACCTTACTCATTCCTGGAAACCATTTAGAAACTTCCTACTCATCTATCATTCTGCCTTTATTTTCACTCGAGTAGTCCTTTTGGTTTTCTCCTGCTTTATTCATATTGAAATCAGCCTGCCTACCTACCTACCTGGACTGTGCTCCAGGGGTCAATGCCCCCTCGGCCCAGTCCTTGAAGAGGCCTCCCGGTGGATGGTTTGATTTGGAGTCTAATGTTATTTTGATAACATTTTTTAGTTACTAACGCCATACAGTAATGAGTTCAAAATACTTTGTCAAAACAAGCATGAAGAGAATCACAGCAGTTTTATATTTAATTGAAATTGTTAAATACACGACAATGCGCAAATACTTTTTACCGAACATCTGAATACTTGTACAGGTGATTGAATTTCCTTATACACGACTGGAGTTCTCTTACGTCAATTTCCGTGGATGCAATCCACAAGTCTGCTAACATACAGATACATAGTTTTTTCCTAGGTACGTCCTACCTAGGGCAGCCGTACTTGCACAAGGCCCACCCAAACATCGTACTGAAGAGCTCGTGGTCTTCAGCTCTCGGGCAGTCCATCCTGCCCGGAACCTTTTTCCTTTGCTCCTAACGTCTCCCACGGCGCCACATACAATAACAATGTGGATGCTCGTTGTATGGTAACAGTGAGCTGTAAAGTGATGCGGTTTAGTGACATCCTGAGTCTCCTTCCCCTCTAACCTCCCATCCCTTCCAAAACTCTCTTCCACCATCCATCCCTACTGCCTCCCTGTACATCCCTCCCTCCCTCCGTCACCCCTTACCATGTTTCATTTTTACTCCAGCACTCTTCTTCACATTCCTTCATTCATTTTGCTCCACCGGTTTCCCGTTTTGCTTTCATTTCCTTCCCAGCTTCCATCTCTAATTTCTCACTTCTATCTGGTAATAATTTTCAGTGCCACCTTACTTTTAACCCCCCCCCACACGCCCCTCAAGGGAGGTGCTTACATGTGGTGAAGGACTATTGATACAAGGAATTAGGCTCCACTCCCCTGCCTTGGATCAAATCTGAATACTTGGCATTCCCCAGGCGCTGCATAACTCGCACGTGTTTAAAGCTTCCCATAAATATAGTGACAATGTATTTCCGTTACCCATTTCTCGTTTTCTCCGTCTCTGCCTCTTCCCCTTTCTTCCTTCCATGCATCTCTGTATCGTCCCTTTCCTCTCTCCATCCATACATAAAAAAACATAAGAAAAAATGAGCAGTAGAGTAGGTCTACTGGTCCATACTAGGTTACCTGGACAGATACCTAAAGTCAGTGCCGGATCAGCCGGGCTGTGGTTCGTACATTGGACTGCGTGCGGCCAGCAGTAACAGCCTAGTTGATCAGACCCTGATCCATCGGGAGGCCTGGTCATGGACCGGGCCGCGGGGGCGTTGATCCCCGGAATAACCTCCAGGTAACCTGGTTACCTGGAGGTTACCTGGTTACCTGGAGGTTACCTGGTTACCTGGAGGTTACCTGGTTACCTGGAGGTTACCTGGTTACCTGGAGGTTACCTGGAGGTTATTCCGGGGATCAACGCCCCCGCGGCCCGGTCCATGACCAGGCCTCCCGATGGATTAGGGCCTGATCAACTAGGCTGTTACTGCTGGCCGCACGCAGTCCAACGTACGAGCCACAGCCCGGCTGATCTTGCTTAACCCCATTCATTCCCACATCCTTAAATAAATGTTGGCTTCAGTGTCTTTACTCGACATTGTTCCACTCGCCAATTCTCTTCTCCTTTTCCTCCCTTCCCTTTCATTCTTTCTTCCTACATAATACGTCATTACTTCCTTTTTATTTCCCTCCAGATTTCTTCCTTCCCTTCCTCAATATTCTCTTCCTTCCCAGCATCCTTCTTTCTTCCCTCTCTCTCGTCTCATTTCTCTGTGTCGATAGGTATGTTAATACAAATACAGTATATAATTGTGTAGTTTTAAAAATAGGTTAGATAAATACATGAGTGGGTATGGGTGGGTGTGAGTTGGACCTGACTAGCTTGTGATACTAGGTCAGTTGCCGTGTTCCTTCCTTAAGTGAATGTGACCTGACCTGACTAGGTTGGGTGCATTGGCTTAAGCCGGTAGGAGACTTGGACCAGCCTCGCATGGACCAGTAGGCCTGCTGCAGTGTTCCTTCTTTCTTATGTTCTTCTTATATATAATACAGGGATTTGCTTCATTTAGAAGCGTTTTCATGCGGGTAAACACTACTGGGTTAAAAAGTTTAAATAGCAGAGAAAAAGAGTAAGTGAGGTGTAATAGCAAATGACTGGTCCATTATAAGTAATTGGTCCAATGCAGGTGACTGAACCAATGCAGGTAATCGAATCATTGCAGGTGACTGAACCTAACAAATCGCTGAAATAGATATGCGAGACTGAATAAGTTTCGCATCTCTTCAGGTGTTTTTAAAAAGGTGTGCTAATAACCTCGCTATCTGAACACTTCCTTTAGTATACTGGTGTTAGATGTGTTAAATTAAGCTTATTCTCAATATTTTTGTCTGTATTTGTCTCCTTGAGGTCAGTTCATCCTGTGTCCAGACGGTTGTGGCAGTCTCTGTATATGACACAGGTATTGTTGACGTTATGTATGCACCACATCAATGGAGTCTACCTGGAGGGTATTCCGGGGATCAACGCCCCTGCGGCCCGGTCCACGACCAGGTCTCCCGGTGGATCAGGGCCTGATCAACGAGGCTGTTACATCCTCTGTCTGTGTTTACTTCCATGATGCGTGTGCCTAAGTTCCTTGGGGTTTCTCCGACGCTTATCTTGTCTCTCGTATCGTACTTCCTTCTTCCCTGCATTACCTTTTTCTTCCTTCCCTTCCCTCCATACGTCTTTCCCTCCCTCCATATTTCCTTCTCTCTCTTTCTTTATACGTCATTCAATATTTCTTCTCTCCTTCCCTCCATACCCCCTGCACCCCGTTAAACTCTCCGTGATCCTTCTTTCTCTCCTCTCTATCTTCCATTCATCCAGCGTTCTTTGCTGCTATTTTTTTTCACCTTTATTTTTTCTTCCGGATTCCTTTATCTGTTAGAATTTTCCCTCCCATTATCTTCTCATGTTTCAGTTCTTGCCTTCCCCCTCCCTCTCTGTGTCTCTATCTCTCTCTCTCTTTCTTCCATTCAATGAATGTTGGCATCATCTCTGGTACCTGTTAATTCGTTTTGATATACCAAAACATCAACAAGAACAATTAAATTAACATATACTAGTAAGTAATAATAATAATAATAATAATAATAATAATAATAATAATAAATAATATAATGATAGGAATGTTATTGCAAATTATTAAAGTATTCTCGAGGTAGTTTGTCTTACACACACACTGCGACTCGGGGCCAGGAACTGTGAATCGACCCCTGCAACCACAAATAGGTGAGTGCACGTACACACACACACACACACACACACACACACACACACACACACACACACACACACACACACACACACACACACACACACACACACACACACTACCTGAAAGATGCTTTCGAGGGTCAACGCCCAGCAGTCCGGTCCCAGACCAGGCCTCTCAGTGGGTCAAGGCCTGAGCAAGCAGGCTATTAGGGATGGCTGCATGACGATACTAGAATCTGCATGAAAGTATCATCCGTTGAGGACACGGTAAATCTCCAAGCAGATATAAACCAAATTTTCCAATGGGCTGCAGAAAACAATGATGTTTATTGAAGACTAATTAAAGTTACGTCGTTATGAAAAATTTAAGGAAATAAAAGCTAGAAAGGCGTATAAAACAATTACTAACTATACAACAGAACGAAAAACTAATGTGAAGAACTTGGGAGTGATTATGTCAGAGGATTTCACTTTCAAGGATCTCATCTATGTCACTATCATGTCTACGAGGAAAATGACAGGTTAGATAATGAGAACCTTCAAAACAAGGGGTGCCATACCAATGGTGATCCTCTTCAAGTCACTTGTTCTCTAGACTGGAATACTGCTGTACACTAACAACCCTATTCAAGGCAGGCGAGACTGCAAATCTAGAGTTTGTTCAGAGAACCTTCGCTGCACACATTAGTTCAGTCAAGCGTTTTAATTTCTGTGACGTTTGAAGTCCCTTGACTTGTACTTTCCGGAATGCAGGCAAGAAAGATACATCATAATTTACATCTGGAAAATCCTAGAGGGACTTGTCCCAGATCTGCACACAGAAATCATTCCCTACGAAAGCAAAAGACTGACAGACGTAACATACCCCCAGCGAAAAGCATGGGTAGTTTCTGGGGCCCCAAACTATTCGACAGCCTCTCAACATACATAAGGAGATTACCAATAGATCTTTGGCTGTCTTCAAGGGGGAGCTGGAGACACCGAAAGTCAGTGCCCAATCAGCCGAGTTATGGTTCGTACATTGGATTGCATGCGGCCAACAGTAATAGCATGAGTGATCAGGCCCCGATCCACCGAAAGACCTGGTCGAGAACCGGGCCGCGGGGGCGCTGACTTCTGGAACAACCACCAGATAGACTCCAGGTTGAATGTATGAGCCCACAGCCAGCTTGGTCAGGAACTGATTTGAGGAACTTGTTTAGTTCCCTCTTGAAGACCACCAGGGTTGTGTTGGTAATTTCCCTCACTGAAGGAGAGATGCTTAAACTAAATGCAAAGTATGTGGTCAGTCTTATTGTTATTATCTTGACTATGTACTTGATTAACCAGACATTTTAATGAAATATCTTGCATGGTTTGCAAAATGTAACATAAATTGTTGATATTCATGCAGATGTAATCCTATTAACCATTACTGGGACTAGTTCGTAAGCTTTTTTGTGTATGTATTTGCTCTTGCACTGCTGTCCACGGGATGGATATGGGGCGCAAAATAAACTGTCCACTTCGGCGGCAAAAATCTAAAAATTGAAATTCTACCTCTTCACAATCTTTTGAAGAAAAAATATTATATAGTTTTGCTATTTCTTTTTACTCGACATCTGTTTTTGTCGTATAAAAAAGAATATTCTCTTCACCTCACTTAAAAAAATTTATTGTACAGTATATACGTAAGTTTATAAAACGAAAGAATGCTATTGAAATTTTGTATTGTTGCCATTGGTGGCCACCTGTGGGTCTTGTGTTTTATTCTTGATGGGGGAGGCCTGGTCACAGACCGGGCCGCGGGGGCGTTGACCCCCGGAACTCTCTCCAGGTAAACTCCTGGTAATAGATGGTTGGATGGGTCGAGGATAAATAGAGGAGGAGGAGCAGGAAGAAGCGATGACGATGAATAGGAAGAGAAGGTGGTGGAGGAAGAAGAGACAAGGAAGATGAGGAAGAGACGAGGAAGATGAGGAGGAAGAGGAAGAAACGAGGAGGAGGAGGAGGATGAAGAATAGGAAGATGAGGACAACGACGACGACTTGTGGGAGAAGTAGGTAATGGGAAGAACGAGGAGGACTGGATTGGGACGGAGAGGCTTGGAGGATATATAAACCTTTGGTAAATTTCGAGAATCTACCTGGAGGTTACCTGGAGGTTATTCCGGGGATCAGCGCCCCCGCGGCCCGGTCCACGACCAGGCCTCCCGATGGATCAGGGCCTGATCAACTAGGCTGTTACTGCTGGCCGCACGCAGTCCAACGTACGAGCCACAGCCCGGCTGATCCGACACTGACTTTACGTATCTGTCCAGCTCTCTCTTGAAGGCAGCCAGGGGTTTATTGGCAATTCCCCTAATGCTTGATGGGAGGCTGTTGAACAGTCTTGAGCCCCGGACACTTATGGTGTTTTCTCTTAGTGTACCAATGGCGCCCCTACTTTTTATTGGCGGCATTTTGCATCGCCTGCCCAGTCTTTTACTTTCGTAGGGAGTGATTTCTGTGTGCAGATTTGGGACCATTCCTTCCAAGATTTTCCAAGTGTAGATTATGATATATCTCTCCCTATCTACTCCCGGAGCTCGGCCGTGGGGGTTACTTTTATCTTCATAATCAACAAAACGTAAATGGTAACATCAGCAGAGGAGCTGCAAACATTCAGCATGCCAGAAGCTGAGCTGGAGAGTAGCACCTGCAACCGCAGGCTTTGTTGCCTTATTCTATTTATTAAATCTACATTATTTACCACATTATAACCCTTTTTTTTGTCCTCGGAGCAACCATAGCCCAAACATAAATCTTTATTTTTTTTAAATAAGTTTTACCGGAATAAAACAGTAAATAAATGCTGATTCTTGATTATTATAATTTTATAAATTGGTTACTGAAAATCACCATAAATAAACTTTGTGTGGAGTAGAGTAAGAGTGTGATGTGAGAAGTGGGTCATAGTGTGTGTGTACTCACCTATTTGTGCTTGCAGGAGTCGAGTCACAGTTCCTGGCCCCGCTTCTTCGCAGTTAGCTACTATGTTCACTCTCTCCTTGCTCCAAGAGCTTTGTCGTACCTCTTCTTAAAGCTATGTATGGATCCTGCCTCCACTGCTTTACTCTCCAGATTCTTCCAGTTTTTGACAACTTAATGACTGAAGAAATACTTCCTAACATCCTTGTGGCTCATCTGAGTTTTCAACTTTCAGATAAGATCCTTTGTTCCTGTGCCCCATCTTTGAAACATCCTGTTCCTATCCACCTTGTCAATTCCTTCAGTATTTATGTCTTTATCATGTTTCCCACCTACCTGGATACCTACCATCCAGGTATCCAGGTATCCCTCCTGGCCTCCAGTATCGTCAGGCTGATTTCCTTTAATCTCTCCTGGTAGGACATTTGTTCTTAGCTCCGGGACTAGTCTTGTTGCAAACCTTCGTACTTTTTCTAATTTCTTGACGTTCTTGACCAAATGTGGGTTCCATACTGGTGCTACATACTCTAATATGGGTCTGACGTACACGGTGCACAGTGTCTTGAATGACTCCTTACTTAGATGGCGAAACTCTGTTTTTAGGTTTGCCAGGAGCCCATATGCTGCAGCGGTTACTTGGTTGATATGCGCCTCAGATTTGTTCGGTATGATCTTTTTCCTTGAGTGAAGTTTGCAGCCTTTGACCCTGTAGCATGTACTTCGTCTGCGATCTTCTTTGTCCTTCCCCCAATCTTCATTGTGTGTGTGTGTGTGTGTGTGTGTGTGTGTGTGTGTGTGTGTGTGTGTGTGTGTGTGTGTGTGTGTGAATAAGACAAACTCCTGAGATTAATTTCCAGGAAGCACTAAATCTGTCAGTGGAGTTGCATCAGTGGGATTAAGCATCACTTCCAATACTTGGAGAAACAGGAACTCGCGGGGCAACGCAGATAACATTTACCACATTTTTATCTTACTATGCTGCATCCAGGAAGCTACTGAAGGAGATAACTGCAGAACACTTGCAAGGTTCTATAAGAATTCGCAGCACGAAGTTCAGAAGCAGTGTGATCTTCCAGACTCTTCAAGCAGACCAGGTCCTTCCAAAGACCACAAACAGTCCTGTTGGGACAACTCCATTGTGGAGAGGTAGGTAGACCCAAACATTGACACTGCTCCAAGAATGGACAAAGCTCGCCTCCTAGTGGTGAATGCGCCACATGTTGGGGATTTCCTCTTGGTTGTCCTTAATTTCTCCTTGGTCACTTGCCTCGACCTTCAGATCATTCACATTTGTGTAGCTCTTCTCCGAGCTGACGCTATTTTCACCGACCACAGGCGTATCTGTGGCAGTGTGTTGGCAGACCAATTTGTGCTCCATGGAAATTAAACCAGACATAAGATCAGCGATATCAATATCAAATAAAGCCCATCAAAATGGACGTATCAGCCAATCAGAATGGAACCATCGGACACCCAGACCAGATGGCAGCCTGAAGTTCCCAAATGGAATCAACGTTTTAATCTGGTCTTACATTAAATCGTATTAAATATTTCTAGTTTGGTCCTTTAGTATTATTTTGCTTTGTAGATGAATGGTTCAGAGAACCGACATGTTGATAAATTAGACACATGTGCAACTCTTGGGTATCTTTATTGAGGAAACGTTTCGCCACACAGTGGCTTCATCAGTCCATACGTAGGAGAAACTTGAAGAACAGGAGGAGAATGAGGTAATCAGTCCCTCAACCTTGAGTCGATGTGTTCAGTCCATCAATCTTGAATAGAATTGATGGACTGAACACATCGACTCAAGGTTGAGGGACTGATTACCTCATTCTCCTCCTGTTCTTCAAGTTTCTCCTACGTATGGACTGATGAAGCCACTGTGTGGCGAAACGTTTCCTCAATAAAGATACCCAAGAGTTGCACTTGTGTCTAATTTATTATTTTGCTAAAATCTTTAACACCTTTGTTAGAAATATAAGAGTTATGCTAAGTGAATCATACACTGAACGTGTTAATAATACATTCAAGTAACCCGCATGCAACAAGAGAGAGAAATAACGTGAGTATTATCGGTCTACCAGAAACCTTCTTCAGGAGCCTGAGGAAGGTCTCCAGTAGACCGCAACTATTCACATTATTTCTGCACTGATGAATGTGCATTACTGGAACAGAAAATTACATGCAATGCATTATAACCATATCATTCCAATGTATCACTTTTTTCCTGTAGTGTTTCTATTCATCTGTTACAAGTCACTATAGTTTTATTCCTTTTAAAATCCTCGTTATTTTGTTTCTGTCTCGATTTATTACATCAGTTATCTCTAATAAAAGACTAACACGTATTTCAATAGCATTTGTCCTTCAAAGAAGGAAAGAGAGGATTAGGATATCTTTATACTGGTAAAGATATCATGATCCAAGTAACTGGGGATATCTTTAATCAATTATTATTATTAAAGATTCACCGGTATTCTCCCGGACCGGGTCTTTTTCAAGTGGTGGCCCGGCCTTGGCTCCCTCTCTAGGGAGTGTCTGAGACCTAAGTCTTCCATGGGAGGAGGCACAAGTACCCCGTCATCTTTGGAACCAACTGTCCCCAGGCCTAGCCACAAGCTAGGCCTCTCTGGTCTGCCATCCCCACCCCAAGGGGGCTAATGGGAATGACAGGCTTGTGAGCTGCAAGCTCGGGCTCAGGCACCTACCCTACCCTAGAAGGGCTGGGCATGGTGTCGATGTGTCTTTAATTGAATGCCTTTCCCTAGGAGCTGTATGACTCCAATCAAAAAATATAATAATGATAATAATAATATTAATTATTATTATTACTTAATATTATTATTATTATTATTATTATTATTATTATTATTATTATTATTATTATTATTAGTAGTAGTAGTAGTAGTAGTAGTAGTAGTAATATAATGATGACAATGATAACAATAATAATGATGAGTATTAAACCATATAACTAATATTTTAATATTTGTTG
>NW_027197205.1:0-66418 GCF_038502225.1 Cherax quadricarinatus | reverse complement strand
CAGAATCTCTCCTAGATATCAGAAAAATAAAAGACATTGGAAAGAGCCTGGGCCTATGTTTAACCCCCACAAAATGCAAAATTGTTTCTACCAATTTGCAGATAACTGAGGATATTAGTAATGGTGTTCTTCTCGGTCCGATGCCATTGATCTGATCCTAGAACAGAAAATCTCAGACCTT
This sequence comes from Cherax quadricarinatus, assembly GCF_038502225.1. Taxonomy (NCBI): domain Eukaryota; kingdom Metazoa; phylum Arthropoda; class Malacostraca; order Decapoda; family Parastacidae; genus Cherax; species Cherax quadricarinatus. The sequence goes on along the minus strand of NW_027197205.1, from coordinate 66,237 downwards.
AGGACGATGGAAGGCAGAAGAAAAGACAATGATACACATGATGCCTTCTACCTACTCACCAGGTGCCTCTTCATCTCAAAATGCAAGGAATGACTCCCTCCTAAAGATCATGCTAGAGAGTGTACTGATTTTTTTCCTTGAAGTCGGACAGTGGTCGCATCCAGCACTTTCATAAGGGATCTAACCAAGACAAAATCGAAGCACCAAGAACTAGTCAATGCAAGGGTTTACACTATACCCTGTGGAGGTTGCGAAAGAATAAGTGTAGGTGAAACAGCAAGGAACCTCGAAACACGTCTCAGTGAAAACACAAAAAACGTATAGGAAAGATAACTTAAACAACGCCTGCGTACAACACTGGAATACCATCAATCATCTCATGAAATTCAATAATGCCCGACTAGTGATCAAAGAACCTAATTTCCACAGAGTACAGACGTAAATGCCTTCAGTCATCATCAATCGCTATTTCTAACACAGTTAAGCGAAATAAAGGCTGCTTCATCATTCTGAAGTATTAGAAAGAATCCTCCTCATAACAATAAACCCTGCCATCACATAGCTGCTGCTATGTTGCCTGCTGCAATATGCCTTCTCAAATCCATCCACTAACAGAAATATTTGCCCAGGCTATTTTTATGCTACCCAAGCAATAAGCTTTTTACTCACGCAAAAGTTGACTTTCACTACAACATGTAATTACTACTACCACTAGTATTACAACTACTACTACTACTTGTATTAGAAAAATAATTATATTGTGCCTTACACCTCACTCTTAAAGTCTATATATATCCTCTGTGTCCATGTATTGTTTGCCAGAATCTCTTGTAGCACGTCGTCTTGCTACAAGAGACTCTGACTGTCTCAACTATGTGCCCAAGACTACCCGGTTTTGCTGGGTATTTTTGGCATATGGAAGCGGGCGTTCACTGCAGAGGCACAGCTGTATTCGTATCAGATACAATACCTCACGAGGTTATAGCCAACCCTGTGGACTGTGGGGAGGATGTCGAGGTACAGGTCATCCTAGCACACATACCTGGGGCGCCCATTACGATATATAACATCTACAAGAACCCAAGACACACGCTCGACATTGCAGAGCTCCTCACGCTAGCATGCACTGAGTATATTATTGTGGGTGGGGACTTCAACACACATCACCCAATGCTGCACTCTCAATCAGCAACCAGTGCTGCTGGCAGACACATAACAATGCTCCTACATGATATTCCAAAGGTAAAGTTGCTAAACAATGGAGACCCCACACACCTGTTGGGCGGGCGCCTCGACCTTACCTTCGGGACAAGACAATTCGCAGCGGGAGCGACATGGGAAACTCATCCTCACCTTGCGAGTTACCACTTTGTAGTGATCACCACCTTCAAAATCAACAGGCGCCCCACAATTGTGCTGCCTCCTAGATGGGACGTAAAGAGGGCCAACTGGAAGGTGTTCCAGGATTATCTTCATGACTGGTGGTCCACATACACTCTCTCCGAAGACTGTGATACAGCTGAACAGAAGCTAATCACTGTTCTCATCCAGGCAGCAGAGTGCGCAATTCCAAAGAAGTCCGCAGGATGCACTCACAAAAGAGACTGGTGGTTCTACAACGACGAGGTGTGGGAGCAGAACCACCGCATCAACTCTTTTATAATGCTCATATTTTATAATTTACTAGTAAAGATTAAAAATATTATGTGCATTTTTGTACTCCCGGATAAATATTCTTATTTCAGTTTGGATGATGGGCTAAGAATAATAAGGTAATTAACAGGCTAGTTGAAGCTTGAATCATCCAGATTGTAATACTGTAATAGAAGCTCAGGGTAACAGATCGACATTGCACTGGATCCCCAGCCATGCTGGCATCCGAGGCTTTGAGACGGCGAATGATGCAGCCAAGGCAGCAACAGATTATACACATGTTGGGATTACTGTCCCCATCAGCCTATGCCAGACCAAACTAGTGGTTGCCAGAGCAATGAAACTTATGCCCTAGGTGATACCCAATCTCAACAGTGGTACCGAGCAGCGACTCAGGGAGACCCCCCTCCATATGATAGAAGCTGTTCCTGAATGCAGTTTATCGCTTTGTTTGGGCTTTCCCACAGCCAAGACGATGGTAGACGAGGCTGAGGAGATGTGCCAGTACGGCCAGCACGTTGTTCAGGACCCTCTAACACACTATCTTCTGGAGTGCGAAGTTACTAAGACACTCCGCAGGCAACTAGCACTGATATCCCCTCCCGAAGAGGACCCAGAGATGACTGCAGCCACACTAGTATGCCATGGAGTCAATGAACCAGACAAGCTGTTGCCCATGATAACGACATATCCTCCTCCTCTTTAGTGTCCACAGTTAGTAGTACATACGGTGTTGTCGCTTATGAGATGCACCAGATAAACTGACCAGAACAGTGCTTGAGCAGCATATGTTGCATCGTTGTAGAAACCTTTCTCCTTCTTCGGTAGCCAGAGACGGGTCATCGCAAGATTAAGACCCGTGCTAGGTTTCTGGTCTTGGCGAACATTATACATACATACTGTATTGTTTATAACGGCTTGACAAAGCTTCTGGAGAGCAAAACTTTGCCACAATAAAATGTCACATTAGTTGCACTTATGTCCTTTTACCGAACTGTTAATGCTAGGAGACAGACACCATGTTTAAGAAAAACATAAGAAAGGGGGAGGAACATTGCAGTAGGCCTGTTGGCCCATACGGGGTAGGCCCTTCACAAATCCAAACCACTAATAGAATATTTGTCCAACTCACTTTCAGTGCTACCCTAACAATAAGCTCTGATAAATCTATTTACTCATGTGTAAATCGCACTAAAATCCAGCCCATCTCACTCATGTATTTATCCAACCTAAACTTGAACCTACCCAAGGTTTTAGCTTCACAATCCATCCCACTAACAAAAAATTTGCCCAACCCAATTTTCAATGTCATCCAAGAAATAGGCTCTGATAACTATCCACTCTCATGTGCAAACCTCACTCAAATCCAACCCCTCTCACTCATGTATTTATCTAACCTAAATTTGAAACTACCCAAGGTTTTAGCCTCAGTAACCCAACTAGGTAGACTGTTCCACTCATCAACTACCCTGTTTCCAAACCAATACTTTCCTCCAAGAGAGAATCCGCAATAATGGATTCAAATTAGACAAGTTTAGATTTAGAAGGGATAAAGGAAAGTATTGGTTTGGAAATAGGGTAGTTGATGAGTGGAACAGTCTACCTAGTTGGGTTACTGAGGCTAAAACCTTGGGTAGTTTCAAATTTAGGTTAGATAAATACATGAGTGAGAGGGGTTGGATTTGAGTGAGGTTTGCACATGAGAGTGGATAGTTATCAGAGCCTATTTCTTGGATGACATTGAAAATTGGGTTGGGCAAATTTTTTGTTAGTGGGATGGATTGTGAAGGACCTGCCTAGTATGGACCAACAGGCCTGCTGCAGTGTTCTTCCTTTCTTATGTTCTTTCTAAATCTAAAATTATCTAATTGGAATCCATTATTGCGGGTTCCTTCTTGGAGGGATATCATTAAGACTTTATTTATATCCCTTCATTATTGCCCATCTTCCACATATACACTTCGATCATGTCTCCCCTCATTCTTCGTCTTATTAGTGAATGTTATTTAATTGACTTCAATCTTTCTTCACATAGAAGATTTTTAATGTTATGTACTAATTTCGTCATTCTCCGCTGAATGTTTTCTAATGAATTTATATCCATTCTATAATATGGAGACCAGAACTGTGCTGCATAATCTAGTTGAGGCCTTACTAATGATGTATACAGCTCTAATATAACCGCTGGACTTCTGTTGCTTACACTTCTTGATATAAATACCAGTAATCTATTTGCTATGTATTAATTTAGTCATTATACGCTGAATGTTTTCTAATGAATTTATGTTCATTCTGTAATATGGGGACCAAAACTGAGCTGCATAATCTATGTGAGGCCTTACTAATGATGTACAAAGCTGTAATATAACATGTGAACTTTTGTTACTTACACAACCCAGGAATCCAAAGGCCTGTTATCCTGGGTGTAAAGGGAGCGAAATAAACACAACAGAAAAACTTTTGACTTATATTATCCTTCACCAAGTAAGAACAGAATTATGAAAAGCTCTGTTCCACAAGGCAAAGTACTTGCTCCCATCTTGTTCCTCATCCTCATATCTGAAATAGACAAGGATGTCAGCCACAGCACCGTGTCTTCCTTTGCAGATGACACCCGAATCTGCATGACAGTGTCTTCCATTGCAGACACTGCAAGGCTCCAGGCGGACATCAACCAAATCTTTCAGTGGGCTGCAGAAAACAATATGAAGTTCAACGATGAGAAATTTCAATTACTCAGATATGGTAAACACGAGGAAATTAAATCTTCATCAGAGTACAAAACAAATTCTGGCCACAAAATAGAGCGAAACACCAACGTCAAAGACCTGGGAGTGATCATGTCGGAGGATCTCACCTTCAAGGACCATAACATTGTATCAATCACAGCTCCTAGATAAATGACAGGATGGATGATGAGAACCTTCAAAACTAGGGAGGCCAAGCCCATGATGACACTCTTCAGGTCACTTGTTCTATCTAGGCTGGAATATTGCTGCACACTAACAGCACCTTTCAAGGCAGGTGAAATTGCCGACCTAGAAAATGTACAGAGAACCTTCACAGAGCGCAAAACGAAGATAAAACACCTCAATTACTGGGAGCGCTTGAGGTTCCTGAACCTGTATTCCCTGGAATGCAGGCGGGAGAGATACATGATTATGTACACCTGGAAAATCCTAGAGGGACTAGTACCTAACTTGCACATGAAAATCACTCACTACGAAAGCAAAAGACTTGGCACACGATGCAACATCCCCCCAATGAAAAGCAGGAGTGTCACTAGCACGTTAAGAGACCATACAATAAGTGTCAGGGGCCCGAGACTGTTCAACTGCCTCCCAGCATACATAAGGGGGATTACCAATAGAACCCTGGCAGTCTTCAAGCTGGCACTGGACAAGCACCTAAAGTCGGTACCTGACCAGCCGGGCTGTGGCTCGTACGTTGGTTTGCGTGCAGCCAGCAGTAACAGTCTGGTTGATCAGGCTCTGATCCACCAGGAGGCCTGGTCACAGACCGGGCCGCAGGGACGTTGACCCCCGGAACTCTCTCCATGTAAACTCCATGTAAAGTATATACATTATGTACAACAACGGAAAGCAAGGCAGAATAGAAGCCACTAGAGAGCAGACCGTGCATCAACTAGCTCTATAATGGGAATGGCAAGGGCAGACAGGTGTGTGGTACCCACAACACCTCTGCAATTGCCAAAACCATCTTCTCATTGGCTGGAACCTGGGTACTGATTGAACAACAGGGCCCCATCATTCGACCCTAGTAGTGGTTCGCTGGTTGGGGGAGATAGCCTTTCAATGAGGGTGTGTACATGTGCCAAATAAAGGTTACGTACTCTTTGCATGCCACACTATCCCAGTAATCTGTTTGCCTTATTACGTACACTTAGGCACTGCTGTCTTGGTTTATGATAAGCAGTAACCTTAAACCAAGGCAGCAATGACTACATAAGAACATAAGATTGGAGAAACACTGCAGAAGGCCTACTGGCTCATACAAGGCAGGTCCTTATCAAAACGACCTCTACCCAAAGCTACCCAAGAATTTACTCCCATACTCAATGACAGAAATCAAATCCAGCCCCTCCCACTCATATATTTGTTCAATCTCTTTTTAAAGTTGCCCGAAGTCCTAGCCACGATCACCCAACTGGGAAGATTGCTCCTCCCATCCACAACTCTGTTAGAAAATCAGTACTTACCTATGTCCTTTCTAAATCTAAATTTATCTAACTTAAATCCATTATTTCTGGTTCTTACCTAGTTCGACACCCTCAGTACTTTATTAATATCTCCTTTGTTTATGCCCGTCATCCACTTATACAGTTCAATGATATCTCCCCTCATTCTACGTCTCTCCAGAGAGTGGAGATTTGAGGCTTTAAGTCTATATTCATATGGAAAATTCCTTACACAGTAAATCATTTTAGTCATTCTTCTCTGTATGTTCTCCAATGAATCTATATCCATCCTGTAGTGAGGAGATCAAAACTAAACGGCATAATCTAAATGAGGCTTCACTAGTGATGTGTGGAGCTGTAAAATAACTTTCGGACTTCTGTTACTTATTCTTCATCATTCATCTCTCAACCTGCGGGCTGGAAGGACGCACTCTGAGCTTGCTCCGGCATACACTTGGTCGTGGACCATGTACTACAATCCACAAAATGGCAAACCGTCAAGGTCGAAGAGTAAACACGGTCTGTGTTGAGTTCACCCGAGGCTCTCTCAGTGGTTCTACAATGCATGCATTAATGCCGTGAATTATTTGCGACATCTACGGCATCCCCAATGAGGAGTTATATGGCATAGCTTTAAATGGGATGTCGAGGATATTTGTGAAATTCGTGAATGCCGGCTTTTACACCAAGACTGTGCAAACTTTTCAAGAAAGGAGAATGGTGGTAAATTCTGCTGTAGAGGTTTGCCTACATGACGTGTCCATATATATCACCTGGGTCAGGGAAAGGAACATGCCTTTCGAGGCTGAGGAGTACGATCTGTGGAAAGTTTTTGGTAGATACGGAACAGTGCATGCAGCAACCAAGGGTGTGTGGAGAGAAGGTCCATACGAGGGGCTCCCAGAGGGCAACCGGAGGGCTCCTTTACCATCAAGATGACGCTATGCCAGCCAATTCCCTCTTACGTACGTCTGGAGACATATAGGACCCAGGTGTTTGTTCATTATGCAAGCCAACAGAAGACATGCAGATTATGCAACTCGTATGATCATATGGCTGCCCAGTGCTCCTGTTGTCTGGTTGTCCGCTCCCGGGACCCTTCACCTGTGGGCCTACAAGCTGAGGCTTTCAAGCCTGAGTCTGGTCCCTCAGCTGGGCAAGGTTCCAAGCTTTGGAGTGAAGAGATGCAACAAGAGGACATGCAGTCTATGATGTGTGCCACCCTGTCGGTGGATGCCACGACCGTGCCCATGCTTTCTGTGGAGCCTGTAAGGCCTGCGGATTTGATACAGGATAGGTTGATGGAGGATGTGCTGCATGACCTCTTGGATGGGACAGAGCATGGTCCTGTTGTTTCACCGGTGTGTCGTGAGTTACCGACGGAGGAATCACCGAACGTGGAGGTGCATGACAAAACCACGTTGGCATGGATACATGGAGTGGTGGTGGAGGTTCACCAGGAGGCTTCATCTGGCGAGGAGATGTATGTGGATGGCAGCTCCCACAAACGATCGGTGGGGGCGTCAGACATGGACGAGGTCTTGATACCAGGACAGTGTCCGGGGAAGAAATCATGGGCGAAAGTGGCTGAGGTGCCTCTTGCGGAAGGGGTAGTTGCAAGGTCCCAGCATACGGGTAGAGCACAGGGGGATGGGAGGTCTCGAGAAGCCGAATGCCAAAGAAGGACAGTCTAATGTAAGTGTGGGAATGGGAAAGACCCACAAACATAGAGGAAAACCACCTTTTCTGTAAATTCAAGTGTGTCACCATCAATGCCAATGACCTGAGGGTGGAAGTTAAACAAGTATGGATGGAGTGGTTTTTGCGACATTACGCTGTGGATACATATTTTATACAAGAACACAATTACAGGTTAGGTAGAGAGTTATGGTTGAAAGGCTACCGAATGTATGTGTGTGTTACAAAAAACGCAATTTCTATGGTGCATAGAGATCTCCAGTAAATACTAGAAAGGACTGCCCTTCTAGCATCCAGCCTCTTACTGGGTTCAATTATCCATTAGAATTCAATAAGATTCAATAGTGCTTCAGGATTACAACTGGTAGGCTACTAACTAAAGAAATTAAAATTTAATAAGTTTATTAATAATAAAATTGTCTAGGCATATATTATCAAATTAAATTAAATTATCAATATAAACAAAATAATAATCATCACTTCTCTCATGTACAGTAGTATTGTGCTGAAGGCACATATCACGTCTTTATAGCTCATAAGTACCATCTGGTACATTGTTAGCATAATACAAATATACATAATACAAATATATACAAGTAAGTTTGTGTGTATGTGCGCAAGTGCTCTAAGTAGTTCGCTATGTCTCAAGAATCGACTAGACTTAACCAGTGACTGACTAAAATTCCTCACATAAACTAACTTCTTGACCAACCTGGCAATCAGAACAGCTTGCTTGAACAATAAAGCGACTGTTAAGCCGAACAGCAATATAACAAGCAACAGCGACACAGAATCAGGAACAAGGAGATAATATAACGACACTAAGTAGGGACCATCTGCAGATCCTCCACAAAAGTCACAAAACTCCCATACTACTGAATCTAAGTTCAGCATAAGAAAATCCCCGACTGTGACAGTACACAGATACCAGTACAAATTAGGTCAGAAGCTACAGCTCAGGACCTGGGTTGCTCAGAGTGTCTATAAGATACACAACCTCAGTACAACATCGAAAATCACTAGGTCTAGGCTATGTCCTGTGAACAGAGTTACGCAGAACCAACAACAAGAAAGTGACAGAGAAAATCTTCCAACAAGGGCCAGCAAGGGAGAGCTAGGCACGTCTTGTTCGAAGAACGTCCAACAGACAAGAGAGTGCAGCCCAGCTAGACTACTCCAGACGAGGTGTGAACAACCCCCCCTGATCATGTGATAGCTCCGTGATGCTGCTGCCCAGCAACACTGAGAAGCTGGCAGGGAAACAAGTGGAACTGGTAGTTAGACAATGCTGACTTGAACTATGAGCACTGAATAATATATATATGTTATATCCTACCTAATAATATAACTAAGTCAAATAATAATATAAAGCAACATATTTATGATTTAGCTATTATCGCAAATATAAGCAATATAAAATTATATGAACAGGTAATATACATTATATACATTGTGACGCATTCAGGAGTCGCAATAGTGTGTAATTCTTTAAAACTGAAGGGTGGGGTGGCTATAGCGGTGAAGGAGTCCAGCCCTTGGGGTGTCTTGGGATGGGAGGAGGGGGGAGGTGGAAGGGTGGTAAGGGTGGATGGGTATTGGGGTGGGGTTAGAGTTTGTTTTATTGGAGTTTATATGCCTGCGGAAAGCAACTCTAAAGTTAAAATATATTTCGTGAGGGAGGATTTAACGTTTCACACTCGAGGTTTGCCTTTAATTTCGGTCTTGGGTGGGGATTGGAATTGTGTTACCCACCAAGATGTTGAGCCAAGGGGGACGGGGTGCATGTTACCTGTCCTGAGAAATTTTCTGTGGGATGCAGGGGTTTGAGATGTGGTGGGGTGGGGTGGGTGGGGGTGGAGCACACGTTTGTCTGCAGAGGCTATGCGGCTTGTCTGGATAGACTTTATGTAACACAAGGAATTCGAGTTTGGTGTGTACAGACCTTTGATGTGGGGTTTTCAGACCACCATGCAGTGCTAGCAGATTTGGACTAGGATGGAATGATACAGATTTATCCAGGTTATTTGAAACTGAACATGCGGCTTTTGGAGGGGAAGGGGGATGGGTCTACTTTTCAGGTTTGGTGGAAGAATCTCTGGGAAATGAGGAGGGAAGGTGAATGTTGGAATGGTGGGAAATGTGTGCCAAACCTGGGATAGCGAGTTATTATAGGAATCTGGGTAAGGAGGAGGCGAGGTGGAAGTATGGGCTACAAAATTACCTGGAGGGGCAACTGCACGATTATTATGCTGGGGCGGAAGTAGAAGGTATGAAGACATTGAACATCTCCAAAATCAATTTGCCAAAATTCACAATGAGCATTTCAATGCAGTTAGAATCAGGGCGGGCATGGAAGAGGTACTATGGGGTGACAAACCTTCGGGTTGTGTCCTGCAGAAATTTAGGGTTAGACAACAGGCAACATCCCTCCTGTGTTTGGAAGTATGCGCCAGTTTGGGTGGATACCTGCCTGCTCAGTTGCTGTCTAACAGACAGCATGAGTTTTTATACTGATCTTTGGCTTGAGGAAAAGCTCCGGCAGAGAGCAGGGGGGGTTCATGAGGGTGATCTGATGGGGGGTATTTAGAAAGGTCATGAGTGAAAGGGATCGGAGGATACTAGAAGGTAGGATTCATGTGGAGGAGGTCGAGGAGGCGATTTCTAGGATGAGTAAAGGGAAAGCACCAGGTATAGATGGCATATCGAATGAATTTTATAGGAAGCATTGGGGAAGCATTAAACAATGCTTGCTTGAGGTATTGAATTGCATGCTCGAAGAGGGGAGGTTGGGTACATCACAGAGTACACGGGTAGTGGTGTTGTTGCCCAAAAAGGGAGGGGGGAGGGGCCTGAGCACATATAGGGCCATCTCTCTTATGTGTTCAGACTATAAAATATTTGCAAAGGTCCTAGGTAACAGGATGAGAAAATTCATGGAATCGGTTATTCATAGGGGACAGCTAGGCATACCAGGCAGGAGCATGAGGGAAGGACATGGATGTATTAGGGAGTTTTTGGGGAAATGTCAAGGGGGGGGGTGTCCTCGGGCTTGACTGGCAAAAGGCTTATGACTGTGTTAGGAGAGATTTATTAAGCCTTATTTTATTGAAGCAGGGTTTTGGGGAGGGGATAGTACGATGGGTCTACACTTTGTATGCCTCGGCAATGGTAAGAGTACAGGTGAACGGTAAGTTAGGGCAGCCTGTATGTATGGAATGGGGTTTGAGGCAAGTGTGCCCCCTTTCTCAGCTGCTTTTTGCCTGTGTGCAAAATCCATTTTATGAACTGGTGGATGGCAGTTTGGGGTGTGGGGTACTGGGTAATAACCATGCAGCGAGTGTAGTCGGTTATGTGGATAATACCACGATTTTGTTAAAAGGGGTGGAGGACTTGCAGATCGTGGGTAGGGTTGTTGAGTTTTTTGGGGCACCAACTGGTATGTGCGTCAACAGAGTGAAATCAAAATTATTGGAGGTGGGTACATGAGGGGGGGTTTGGGCAAAAGGTATGGGTGGTCAGTTATGGATCAACTTAAAATATGTGTACATGGCTGAAGAGATGGAGGGTCGAAGGGTAAATTCTGAATTGGTGGTAAAAAAGGCTTTAGACCTTCTCAGAGGATTAAGAGCTGGGGATGTCTCCTTGCAACAGAGGGCAGTGGTGGTTAACTCTTTTGTTTGCAGTAAGGTATGGGGAGTGGCTGAGGTATACCCATTATGGGACATGGATATTCAGGAGCTGCAGAGAAGGGTCTTACATTATGTTTGGGGTTACAGAAGAGCTTGGTTAAGTAGGGAGGTTGTCATGACACACGTACGCTTTGGGGGTTTAGGTCTCTTGGCATTGGGGCCACAGGCAGGGCCGGATTACCTCATAGGCAAACTAGGCATTTGCCTAGGGCCCCGTGCATTTGGGGGCCCCGTGGTCCAAGGGGTTCAGGGGCTCATCCAAGACTGTGCACATGGTGCAAGTGCAAAGGGGTCCCTACCTAAAAAGTTTAAGTGTTTGGAGAGTAAAATTGATTTTTAAAAATTAATCAAAACAAAAATATTGAAATTAAAATAAAAACAAATAAACCTAACCATAGATGGCAACACTCAACACGCCTTTGTTTACATCAGAACAGCTGTGTTTTCCCGCTAATGGGTGAGTATGGGAGATTCCTCTCCAATTTTCTGTAGTAATTACACGTTATCTAGACTTGTACTGTGACAAATTAACTGAAGTGTTGTTGATAGACATTGATGTGTATGGATAAATGTTTGTTTTCGCCTCTAAATGTTAAGGGAGGTACCTGATAGGGTTACTTGACCAGTAAATATGCATGGACCAGTAAAGACGCATTTTTGGTAAAAATACTATAAAGAAAAACCTAAAAACGCAAACTGACTTTCGTTTGTAGGTTTTAAAAGCACTTTGTCCTGTCTTTAAGTCTTTATCATTTCAATAACAGATCTCAATTGATTGATGTTCTACATCACTTCCATCGCAAATGCTTAGTTTTCAAGTTGCGATGGAAGTGATGTAGAACATCAATTAATTTACTACATATTTCCCCAGAAACACATAAGCCACATCAGAAAATCGCTGGTTGGGTGAAACTGAAAATTGTCCCTGCATTCTTTAATTCTCATGTCCTTATCTATGGTGGTAGGCCATATATCATGCAAAACATAATGATTAGTTTAGTTATGAAAATGGTAATATAAATACCATTGTGCATTGTTCTTGGACTCGGCATGATTTCTGTTTAAGTAAATTGGAGATCAAGGAGGATGAATTAGTAAAATATTCGTAGCCCAAATCACCAACCTAATCTATGGTAAAAGTTCTGTATATGACTCCTTTCTGGTAACGTTTTGAATTTTTAGATGCACAGCCAGAGGAAAGGGGGCTACAAGTGCCATATCCCCCCAATTGACAGAAAAAAAAATTTAATAATTAAAAAATTAATAATAATTGATAATGAAAAATTTGTATTTGCATGATTACAGACAGTGATACATCCTCATTATGGCATCTCGTGAACGTGATGCTGGACGTTCTTATGCGAGTGGGTCACAGAAAAGAAAGAAGAAAATTCAAGAAGAAGAACAGAAAAAGAAAGATGTAGGAAGCTGCAGAAAGATCACAGACATGCTCACGAAAACAGTTTCTGATGTAACCAGTTGAATCTGCAGATACTTCAGATCATACAGGAAGCCCTCCCTCCATTATTTCTCAGCCAGCATCTACTTCTTTTGTGTCTCCTCTCAATGTCTCAATGGACATTTCATCCACAGGATTTGTCTTAAAAAATCCTGCCTCATGGCCAAATGTAATCCCAGATTCTCTACGTAATGCTTTCATTGCAGAAAACTTCAGTCAAACTCTGAACATTGACTTTAGGAAATCAGCAAGGATTTATGATGATGGAAGTCGTCGTTGTTTAAAGTCATCTATGTTTTATAGGAAGCTTGCAAATTCAGAAACTGTGAAAAGATCATGGATGGTATACTCTGAAACCTCAGGAAAAGTGTACTGTTCAGCATGCAAGCTATTTTCTACCAAAGAAAATACCTTCACACAGGGGTTCAATGACTGGAAAAATTCCAAGCGTTTCAAGGAACATGAAAACAGCACCACTCACAGGAGCTGCATTTTAGCCAGTGTATTTCGCGCACAGAAAAAAGGCTTATTGGATTCTCATTTGGAAAATCAAACTGAAAAAGAGCGCACTTATTGGAGAAAAGTTCTAGAAAGAGTTGTTGCTGTTGTAAAATTCTTAGCTCTAAGAGGACTTGCTTTCCGTGGAGAAAATGAGGTTTTTGGTTCGGAAAACAATGGCAATTTCCTAGGGATCATAGAACTGTTAGCACAATTCGATCCATTCTTAGCAAATCATGTGTCACACCTTGGGAATGCAGGAAGAGGCACTGTATCTTACATGTCATCTACTATATGTAATGAATTTATTGAACTGATGACTAAGAAGGTCCTCAATAACATCATAGCAGCTGTGAAGACTGCAAAATACTTTGCAATAAGTGTAGATTCAACACCAGATATTTCACATACAGATCAATTGACATTCATTGTTCGCTTTGTCGACTCCAGTGGTAAGCCTGTAGAGCGCTTTATGAAATTCATTCCTCTTTCAGGCCATGATGGAGAAACAATGATGAATATAGTACCGAATACTCTGCTTGAACATGATCTCTCTATTATGGATTGCCGTGGCCAGAGCTACGACAATGCAAGTAACATGTCGGGTAAATATAATGGATTGCAAGCCCATATCAAGCAAATCAACCCACTTGCTGAATATGTGCCCTGCTCAGCACATTCTCTTAATCTTGTTGGGTCATATGCTGCGGAGTGTTGTGTCACTGCAGTTTCATTTTTGGGGCTTTTACAAGCACTCTTTAATTTTTTCTCTGCTTCAACGCATCGGTGGAGTATACTCAAGTCAACCATTCATGGAGATGTCATCAAATCATTATCAACAACAAGGTGGTCAGCGCAGCATGATGCAACACATGCTTTGAAAGACAGCTTTGCTGAAATACGTTCTGCTTTGATCCAAAGAGCAGAGGATGAAGACCAGACAGCAACTACTAGAAGCAAAGCAGCCAGCTTAGCATCAAAATTGGAAGATTTTGAATTGGCCTTACTCTGTGTGCTTTGGGACTGTATACTGGAACGGTTAAATGCCACGAACAAGACACTTCAGAAAATTTAAATTGAAATGGCTACTTGTGCTAACCTCTATGCAGGCTTAGTGGAATTTGTAAGCTCACTTCGCAATGATGAAGCTTTTGAAATGTTTGAAGAGAAAGCTAAACTGCTGGTGAAAGACTACAGTTACCAGGCTGATCATCAGTGGTCAAGGAAGAGGAAACGCAATTTTAAGAGCCAGACAATGAAATTGTGTTGCTACCAAGGCAGAAATGTAAGACAGCTACATACTTCGTCATTCTGGATTCACTGATTACAGAACTGGTGAAAAGAAAAGAAATCTACCAGAATCTCAATGACAAGTTTGGATTTCTGTTCAAAATTACTACTATGCCAGATGCAGAATTGAGAGAAGCTGCATTAAAGTTGCAACAACACCTTTCAGCAGATGTTCAGGACACATTTGTTGAAGAAATAGTTCATTTTTCTGGGTATATGAATCATATTAAAGCTCCACCTGAAAAATGTGCACCCTCAGCTGCTTTGAAACATTTAAGAAATGCAGGTATCTCAGAAACCTTCCCTAATGTTGACATAGTGTATCGCCTTTACCTAACACTTCCAGCTACTAACTGTGAAGGAGAACGTTCATTTTCTGTTTTGAAAAGAGTGAAAAACCAGCTCCGTTCAACAATGAGCCAAGACAAATTGTGTAACCTAGCCTTGTTGACCACTGAGTCTGATCTAACAAGAAATATTGATTTTCAGAATATAATTGATGATTTTGCCAATATGAAATCCAGAAAAAAGTTTATTTAAGAAGTGCCTGTGAATATAAACAATTCTTTACTTTCTTGAGTTTAAATGATTTGATAGTCTTATGCATGATGCAATGATAACAATAATGGTCAGTGATTTATAAAGGGAATAATAGTGCTGTAGTGGTTATGCTGAATATAATAGGTACATGATGTCACTACTTTAATAGCCTAATCTAGTAATACTATGCTGTCTTGAGTTTATTCTCTTTAAAATGCATGATTTAACAAGATAGTTATAATTGCTGTTGGTAAATGGTTTTGGTTGTCTTGATGTACTTTCCCTATTAAATTTAATCTAAATAGCCAGAATGTATTTAATTAGACCTTAAACAGGCTCACACCGACCCCCCCACACCCACCCCCAAGCTGGAAGGGGTCGCTTCGCTTACCCGTAACTCAAAGGGGCCCCGCCAATCTGAATAGCCTAGGGCCCGGAGACTTCTTAATCCGGCCCTGGCCACAGGTGAAGGCCATATATGAAGAGCAGCGGTTCCTTAGGGAGGGCGGGGAGAGGGGTGTCCAGGTGGGCCGGGTAATGGTAGATATATGCAAATGGTGGAGTGGCAGAGGATTAATAGAGTGTGAGGATATGTTGCGTTTGTTGTTGAAGTTGAAAAATGTTCAAAGGATTAGGGTGGGGCAGATGGTGCAGAGATGTTGCCATAGGGAAATTGTGCAGGGGGTGTCTATTTTTCCGCTGTATAATTGGAGGGTAATATGGAACTATTTTTGTAAGCTTAAGTTGACACCAAGGGTTTGTGAATTAGTGTACAGATTCATCATGGGTATTTTAGCATCGAAATCAGTTTTAACCAGGATGGGTTTGGTAAGGGAGGCGAATTGTTTAAGTTGCAGTCTGGAAGAAACTGCGTTTCATGCGGTTTATTTTTGTGAAACATTGGAAGAAGTACGTGGTTGGGGAGGGTTTTAGGGTTTCTTAGTGGGGGAAGTATCTCAACTCTATGGGCCTTAACCTTGGAAGTTAGCAGAGTGTCAAGGGAGGTAAGAAGAGCAACACTGTACGTAGTGGCTGATTTCCTATATATCTCATGGGGTATGAGGGAAACCGAGGGAGCAGTTAGGGTTAAGGCGATTGTAGTGGGTATTTATAAAACGTCTTGCAGGAATAGACTCCTTTACGGTGGGAGGTGGGGTACCATCTTCCCTGCAAGCTATAGGAGTCTTAAAGTGATGTGATGCGTTGTGCATCACATCCATACACCATCTATCTAATAAGATGGACAAAACTTTTTTGTTTGGTAAATGCTTTTCCTTTTGTGAAACTGGACCAGTTCCCGACCATGGCCGAGTTTGTAAATTTTTTTTTTTTTGGCTGATGTTTTTTTGGTGACGTAGTGAAGTCTGTTGGGTCTTTCCCAGTGTCCTCGTAGGTATTGTTCTGACATGTAGCACACAGACGTCATGCTGATGTCAGCACCAATCGTACAGTGATTTATTTGTCATTTTAGGGGTTTATTTTTTGGATTCTAATTTGGTGTATAAGAGAATTATTGTCTTATGTTTATCCTTTTGTAAAACGACCAACCCATGAGGTTTGTCGTTAATTTTTCTGACGAGGGGCACAATATTTCAGCTTCCTAAGATTCTATCATGTTAAGTAGTTATCTCTAGGGGTTTCTACTATTATGTCACTACATGAAAGAGCAAACCTTATTGCTCTGGGAACGTAGAAGTGAGTCCTTTTTTGTCATCTTTGAACCTTTATCAGGTCCATCGTCCCTCACGCTTTTGCTGAGTAATAATGTAGCTCTTCCCCAGGGGTTTATTACATATAATTGTATCGCTTTTGAATGTATATAGGCTATGCTGGTCAAATGAGTTTTTTTTTTTTACTCATGCTTACACCTTTCGGGTTGGAACACCTGGCAAGGTTATACAACTGGAGTAGGTGGACGCCAAGGTCTTCTAATTTACAGTTATTTTATCATATGAATATGTGGGTTCATAATTAATTTGCGAGTTGGTTATGGGTACCGGGTTTTTTATCTTGTTGTATGTACTGTTTTGTTTAGTATTGCCTTTTTTTGCATTTTGAATACAATTAATACAAAAAAAATGGCTATGACCATTTAAAATTAGATTGATGGTGTTTTTGATTGATGTAAATTTTATACATACATTGTAACACTGACACATGGGTTCTATACAAGTAAGGTTTGCATACTGGAATATATAGACTAAGTTCAAAAGGTGTTATTGTACTCTTAATTAGAATTTTCAATGGATATGATATGGTAACATGTGTATGGTGTGAAGGGGAACAGTTTCTCGACAGGGGGGGAGCTTAAGTCGAAGTAATCCCACTTTCAACCTTATGGACCATACACATATGGGTTAATAATGATTGTATATGGATTGCACACTGAAAACTTTTGTATTACTCGTGGAGTAATTATAATTTTCTGTACCTGTTCTATTGTACATTAAGTTTTTAAATAAAATAAAAAAGAAAAACTTATACTTCTTGAGATAAATCCAAGTAATTTGTTAGCCTTGTTGCGCACACTTAGGCACTGTTGTCTTGGCTTTAAATTTCTGTTTACTAAGACTCCCAAGTCTTTTTCACATTCTGTATGATCAAGCTCTACTTCACCTAGATTATAGCTTCGAGGGTTATTTTCATTATCCACATTGAACTTCATCTGCCATTTTTCAGACCAAGACATTAATTTGTCCAAATCCTCCTGGAGTTCATTGCTATCCTCCTCAGAATGAATCATACGGCCTATCTTTGTATCATCAGCAAACTTACTCATGTCACTCATAATCCCTTCATCAAGGTCATTAATGTAAATTATGAACAAGAGAGGGCCTAAAACTGTTCCTTGTGGAACGCCACTAGTGACTAATCCCCATTCAGATTTTACCCCATTAACGGAAACTGCTTTCTATTGGTAAGCCATGCCTCAATCCATGCTAGAACTTTACCTCCTATACCATGAGCTGCCACTTTTCTTAAGAGTCTCTTGTGAGGTACTCTATCGAAGGCTTTACTAAAATCCAAATAAACAATATCATATTCCTTATCACTGTCAACTGCCTCAAATGTTCTGTTGAAGAACGTCAGTAAGTTTGTCAGGCAGGAACGACCTCTCGTGAACCCATGCTGAGATTCATTAATCAAATTATGTGAACTTTAAAATGGTATAAAATACCGACAGGTTGTTAGGTAAGGCACATATGCAACAGTTAGGTATCTTTATTTCGAAACGTTTCGCCTACACAGTAGGTTTCTTCAGTCGAGTACAGAAAAGTTGATAGAAGCAGAAGATACTTGAAGACGATGTAATCAGTCCATCACCCTTAAAGTTTTGAGGTGGTCAGTCCCTCAGTCTGGAGAAGAGCATTGTTCCATAGTCTGAAACAATATGGAGTTGAAGTGACTAGTGACCTACGTCTCACCTCCTGGCGCTATATAAGGCTCCATCCTGTCACTTCAGCTCCATGTTGTTTCTGACTATGGAACAATGCTCTTCTCCAGACTGAGGGACTGACCACCTCAAAACTTCAAGGGTGATAGACTGATTACATCGTCTTCAAGTATCTTCTGCTTCTATCAACTTTTCTGTACTCGACTGAAGAAGCCTACTGTGTAGGCGAAACGTTTCGAAATAAAGATACCAGTAGTCGATTTTTCCACTGGGGGCCCCTTCAAAGGATGCCGCCTTTTCACACCTATGTGCTAATGACCTTGACCCTATGATAATGACCATTCTGGGCACGTGTCCCCTTTTCACACCTAGGTGTTACTTCCGGTTTTGACCATGACCTCGCCCTCGAGACTACCTCACCCTTGACCCCCCAACCAATACCCCCGCCCACGACCCCTCCCCCCCCCTTCGCGACCCCCGCCCGCGCGCCCACCCACGCGCCCGCCCGCGCGCCCGCCCTTCGCGACCCCCGCCCGCGCCTTCTGCTGCGCCTTCTGCAGCGTCGTCCGGATCGCCCCCGCGCCTCGAATTTTTTTTTTCTTATGTACTCCTTGGATCAAGGGTTTTGAATTTCCCCCTATGGGGGTTTCGAAATTCTTATGATCTCCTCGGATCACCCCTCCCACTTTCACCCCCACCCCAAAATTTCTCGGAATCAAAAGTCTCCATCTCCTCGGATCAAATTTTTGAGGTTCCCCCTCTCACTTTCACCCCCACCCCAAGTTTTGGATTCCCCCCTATGGGGTTTTCAAAATTCTCCATCTCCTTGGATCAAGGTTTTTTTGGGTACCCCTCCTTTCACCCCAAATTTTCTCGACAATACCATGACTCCATCTCCTCGGTTCGAGTTTTTTGGATCCCCCCTATGGGGTTTTCGAAATTCTCCATCTCCTCGGATCAAATTTTCTCGACAATACCATGACTCCATCTCCTCGGATCAAGTTTTTTGGATCCCCCCTATGGGGTTTTCGAATTTCTCCATCTCCTTGGATCAAGTTTTTGGATTCCCCCCTATGGGGTTTTCAAAATTCCTCGGATCAAGTTTTTGGAATCCCCCCTCTGGGTATAAGCATTCAAAATAGACTCCTCCTATGGGGGCATGCTTACTACAGGTCTAATGAAGGGTGTTTACTCGGCGGTCAGTGACGTCAGTATTCCTCTCATTAAGTTAAATGAACTAAAAAGGACCACGCGCACACAGGTTGAATCTTGTATACCCTTTTAATTAATAAGGGGACATAGCAGTGACGTCACGCGCACACAGGCTGAATCTTGTCGATCCTTTTAGTTCATTCAAGTTAATAAGGGGACACAGTACATCAGAAAGGCACATTTTTTCGTTAATACCCACAATTTCTTTACAACACAAGTCTAGACATTTTTTTAACTATTTCATCTCGGGTCACTCCCCACGAAGTAACCTCCTCCCCACCCTCCCAAACCCTCACACTCCAACCAACACCTCACAATTTTCACTCATAACCCCCAATTTTTCTCGTTTTAACCCTTTTAGTTCATTAAAGTTAATAAGGGGACACAGTGCATCAGAAAGTCACCACATCGCTTACATCCACTTTCGTTAAATTCACTACTCACAATTTTACATATTACGAAGTTAAATACGCACTTTTACTTTGAACATCTTCAAAAAACACTCTCATAATTCATTTGAATACTCACAAAAATACCTTTATACATTTCCAAACAACACTGAAATACTCCAAAAACATCATTCGAACACCCCCAAATCACCTCTGAATACTCCCAGAACACCTTCATAAGTACTCTTGCACATCATTTGAACACCTTCATAAGTACTCTCATAATCATTTGTACACCTTCAAAAAACACCTTTGAATACTCACATAAACACCCTTGAACACCTTCAAAACACCTTTGAATAACCTCAAAACACCTTTGAATACTCACATAAACACCCTTGAACACCTTCAAAACACCTTTTGAATAACCTCAAAACACCTTTGAACACCTTCCAAACACCCTTGAACACCTTCAAAACACCCTTGAACACCTTCAAAAAACAACATTTGAACACACTCAAAACACCTTTTGAACACCTTTGAACATTTCCAAAACACTATTTGAGTACTCCCAAATAAGATTTGACATCTCTAATTTATCTGCACTTACACATTTCATTAAATTACAACTCATCCCTCAGTCTCCAGACTAGGCATTTTCTCGTTTTTACCCTTTTAGTTCATTAAAGTTATTAAGGGGACACAATACATCAGAAAAAAAGTCACAAAAACTAACTCAAACACATTACTTTGAACATCCCCAAAACACCTTTGTACACCTTCAAAAAACACCTTTGAATACTCACATAACACCCTTGAACACCTTCAAAACACCTTTGAATATCGTTTTTTTTAAACTAATTTCATCACAACCCACTTATATCATCTTTTTTTCGGTAACTCTAATTCGACTACACTACCCTCATCAATTACCAACAAATTTTACTAGTTTTAACTAATGTCATCACTGTAACCAAGATTTTCACAAAAAAAAAAAACTCTATGACACCTAACACACACCCCACAATTACACCACTGATTACTACTAAAACACCGCTGAATTCAATCAAAACACCCTTCAACACCTTCAAACACCCTTGAACACACTCAAAACACCCTTCAACACCTTCAAAACACCTTTGAACACCTTCAAAACACCTTTGAACACATTCAAAACACTCTCATAATCATTTGAACACACTCAAAACACCTTTGAATAACCTCAAAACACCTTTGAACACCTTCAAAACACCCTTGAACACCCTTGATCACCTTCAAAAAAACAACATTTGAACACACTCAAAACACCTTTGAACACCTTTGAACATTTCCAAACAACACTGAAACACTTCCAAAAACACCATTTGAGTACTCCCAATTACACCACTGAATACTACTAAAACACCGCTGAATTCAATCAAAACACCCTTCAACACCTTCAAACACCCTTGAACACCTTCAAAACACTCTTGAACACCTTCAAAAACACCTTTGAACATTTCCAATCAACATTGAAACACTTCCAAAAAACACAATTTGAGTACTCCCAATTACACCACTGAATACTACTAAAACACCGCTGAATTCAATCAAAACACCCTTCAACACCCTCCATTCTTTTCCAATATATCATAACTTTTCATTTCTATAATTTCTTTTTAAAATATTCGCACATTACCTTTATATTCAGTAAAATCTCCCCATATTTCTAATTACAACCCTCCCCATACACCTCGCCATCTCACCCGCATTTCTTCACATCCACTCACCCATCTCCCAACACACCTCTTCTGAACACACACAAAATCACATTTCACATCCACAAATGCATCTCAAATCCACTAAAATCACTATAATCAAGATATTCACAAAACTCTATGACCACCTAACACACACATCCACTCACCCATCTCCCAACACACCTCTTCTGAACAAACACAAAATCACATTTCACATCCACAAATGCATCTCAAATCCACTAAAATCACTGTAACCAAGATATTCACAAAACTCTATGACCACCTAACACACACACACACACACCTAACCTAACCTAACCTTACATAACCTAACCTAGCCTAACCTAACTTAACCTTACCTAACTTATCCTAACCTAACCTAACTTATCCTAACCTAGCCTAACCTAACCTAACCGAACCTATCCTAACCTAACCTTACCTAACTTAACCTAACCTAACCTAACCTAACCTAACCTACCCTAACCTAACCTTACCTAACATAACCTAACCTAGCCTAACCTAACCTAACCTAACTTAACCTAACCTAACCTAACCTAACCTAGCCTAACCTAACTTAACCTAACCTAACCTAACCTACCCTAACCTAACTTATCCTAACCTAACCTAACCTATCTTAACCTAACCTAACCTAACCTAGCCGAACCTATCCTAACCGTTCCTAACTTAACTAACCTAGCCTAACCTTTACCTAACCTTTACCTAACTTAACCTTACCTAACCTAACCTAACCTAGCCTAACCTAACCTAACCTATCTTATCCTAATCTAACCTTGCCTAACCATTACCTAACCTAACCTAACCTATCTTAACCTAACCCAACCTAACCTAACCTACCCTAACCTAACCTA
The DNA here is from genome assembly GCF_038502225.1 of Cherax quadricarinatus. NCBI lineage: Eukaryota > Metazoa > Arthropoda > Malacostraca > Decapoda > Parastacidae > Cherax > Cherax quadricarinatus. The sequence continues at coordinate 43,609 of NW_027197205.1, read as the reverse complement.
AAATATATTGGAACACCCCCAAAATACATTAGAGTACTCCAGAATTACTTTGAACGACTCCATTTTGGATATTTCCAAATTAGTTTTGAAAACTTTATCTTAAAATCGAACATTATTTTCTTGTTGGTAAACACACTCAATGGTAGAAATATTTACTCGATTTCCGAATAGAAACACTTTCCTCGCTCTGAGAGACTCATTGTGGGTCACCCCTTCCCCCCAACACCACTGGGTAATGCGGTTCACACCCAAGGTAGATTTAAGATAATCATGAACACCTGCGTCAACTCAGGACAGACAGACGCCATGAAATGCGGGTAACATCCAAGGTAGAAAATCATCTCTTTCCAGACCAACTGTCTATCCTAACCTAACCTAACCTAACCTAACTTATCCTAACCTAACCTATCCTAACCTTACCTAACTCCATTAAACACCTCGAATACTACCTAACTTAACCTAACCTAACCTTACCTAACCTACCGAACCTAACCTAACCTAACCTAAATCAAACACCTCTATCCTAACCTAACCTAACCTAACCTAACCTAACCTAACCTAACCTTACCTAACCTAACTCCATCAAATACCTCGAATACTACCTAACTTAATCAATTCTTCAAAATATCTGCATTTATCATTGAATACCTTTCAAATTATCATCAAATACCTCTGAATACTCCCAAAACATTACTGATATTGCTAAATCATATCAAAATACCAGAAACTGTTAACATCACACTAAGTACATTATAGTCTTCGCACAATTAATCTTCTCCCTCATTTGGCGCATAAAAAAAAAAAAAAAGTATGAATACAAATGATGCAGAACATTAGCATATGACACTTATCAACTGAAAACATATGTACACACACATAACCTAAGCATACCACCACCATTCATTACTCAAAATTGCCATTACTGGTCATAAAAAAAACAACATAATAGCTCATACACACACATATATACAATACATGCTCACTACGATTTGACACAGATGTAACATTGCTTACAGTTACACGAGCGCCTTTCGTAGGACTTGTCTTGTGTTACTTATGGTTGGAGTCACTACTTACTTCCCAGTTACTTCTGGTTGTACTACTATTCATGCCAATGGAACACTATAAGTTAGCAGATACGATTTTATGACTATCACAAATCACAGAAAATATGTTTTATTGTTATTCATTCACAAAATGCGACTGTCTATCATGCAGCCGGCATCCATCAACACTGGTCATAAGATCACCAAAATCGTGATCATGCAGTGCTACATGCACTGAAAACACGATTTTTTACATAGCACAAAAGGAATATTACACAAAATATACAACATGGTTCACAACATACATGAGCACTATAACATACACATAATACAAGATATACATATTACATATCATTGCAATCTGAAATACTTTAAGACATGAGACATACACACACTAAGACACTTACCTCAATACATATCTCACTAAACATCCTTCCTTATTCATTCCGTATATCTCCTAGAGCTGTTTTAACCCCGACGGATCCATCACGACGTAGGAGCCAGAGTGTAGTAGGTGGTGTTGGAGTGGTGATGGTTCCTCTGGCTCCTACGTCGTGATGGATCCGTCGGGGTTAAAACAGCTCTAGGAGATATACGGAATGAATAAGGAAGGATGTTTTAGGGGTGAGGTGTATGTCTTAGTTGGAGGTGAATGTCTTAGATTTGGCGTGTATGTCTCATGTCTTAAATTTGTGATTGAAATGTATAATATGTGGGTGTCTGTGTATTATTTTTTTTTGTTTTTTGTTTTTTTGTGATAGTGATATGTTATAGTGCTCATGGTATGTTGGTGGAAGTGTTGTGGTATTTTTGTGTATGTCTTATTTTGTGCTAATGTTTAAAAATAAGTGTTTTCAGTGATCATAGTAGTTTTGAGCTGCATGATCTTAGATTTTTGGTGATCTTGGTGATTAGTGTTGATAGATGCCGGTAAACATGATATGGAATTGGCGATCGTGATTTTTGTGTGAATAATTATAAAAATGTGTGTGTTTTCTGTGATCTTGGTGATGGGGATCATAAAATCCGGTAATCGTCTTGGATATAGTGTTCTTAGATAATGTAGGGTACAACAGGTTGAAACAAGGTGGGTTGGGTGAGATGTTACCAACCACCAAGTAACACAATGGGAGTGTGACGTCACTGGAGGTGAGCTCGTCGGTCCTGTGAGGTGTGACATCGTGTGTTGGTGGTAGTGAGGTGAGTGCGCTTAGATATTGTCAAATATGATTTTTTTTTGTGTGTGTGTGAAATGTTTATAAAAATGATTGTTTTTTTTTTGTGATATTAGTGATTTTGAGGTAAGTGAACATGGGTGAATGTAGTTGGTGGTTCTCTTAGATTATGTGTGTGTACAAGATATGTTTTCAGTTGATGGTAATCATGTACTAAGTGTTTGCGTATTAGGTTTGTGTTCATGCTTTTTTTTTTTTTATGCGCCAAATGGGGAGGGAGTTCTTGGTTATAGTGATTTGAGGGGATTTCTATAAAAAGGATGTTAGATGGTGATGTTAAACTTAGTTTCTGGTGATTTTGACGGTGATTTGGTAGTAATCAGTGGTGTTTTTGGGAGTATTCGGAGGTGTTTGATGGTGTTTTTTGAAGGTGTTCAAATGATGTGCAGAGTATTTTTGAAGAAGATCAGTGGTGTTCAGAGTTGGTTCAAAGTTAGTCAGTGTGTTAGATATGGTAATGTCTCATGTCATAAGTGTATGAGTTAGTTTTTTTTTTTGTGCTAATGTTGTAAAGTCTGGAGAATGAGGGAGGAGTTTGGGGGGATGAGTTGTAATTTAATGAAATGTGTAAGTGTAGATAAATTAGAGCTGTCAAATCTTATTTGGGAGTAATCAAAATGATATTTTGGAAGTGCTTCAGTGTTGTTTGGAAATGTTCAAAGGTGTTTGTGAGTGAGTTAGGTTAGGTTAGGTAAGGTAAGGTTAGGTTAGGTTAGGTTAGGTTAGGATAGGTTAGATTAGGATAAGTTAGGTTAGGTTAGGTTAGGTTAGGTTAGGTTAGGTTAGGTTAGGTTCGGTAGGTTAGGTAAGGTTAGGTTAAGGTTAAGTTAGGTAGTATTCGAGGTATTTGATGGAGTTAGGTTAGGTAAGGTTAGGTTAGGTTAGGTTAGGTTAGGTTAGGTTAGGATAGAGGTGTTTGATTTAGGTTAGGTTAGGTTAGGTTCGGTAGGTTAGGTAAGGTTAGGTTAAGTTAGGTAGTATTCGAGGTGTTTAATGGAGTTAGGTAAGGTTAGGATAGGTTAGGTTAGGATAAGTTAGGTTAGGTTAGGTTAGGTTTGGTTAGGATAGACAGTTGGTCTGGAAAGAGATGATTTTCTACCTTGGATGTTACCCGCATTTCATGGCGTCTGTCTGTCCTGAGTTGACGCAGGTGTTCATGATTATCTTAAATCTACCTTGGGTGTGAACCGCATTACCCAGTGGTGTTGGGGGGAAGGGGTGACCCACAATGAGTCTCTCAGAGCGAGGAAAGTGTTTCTATTCGGAAATCGAGTAAATATTTCTACCATTGAGTGTGTTTACCAACAAGAAAATAATGTTCGATTTTAAGATAAAGTTTTCAAAACTAATTTGGAAATATCCAAAATGGAGTCGTTCAAAGTAATTCTGGAGTACTCTAATGTATTTTGGGGGTGTTCCAATATATTTTAGGTTAGGTTAGGGTAGGTTAGGTTAGGTTGGGTTAGGTTAAGATAGGTTAGGTTAGGTTAGGTAATGGTTAGGCAAGGTTAGATTAGGATAAGATAGGTTAGGTTAGGTTAGGCTAGGTTAGGTTAGGTTAGGTAAGGTTAAGTTAGGTAAAGGTTAGGTAAAGGTTAGGCTAGGTTAGTTAAGTTAGGAACGGTTAGGATAGGTTCGGCTAGGTTAGGTTAGGTTAGGTTAAGATAGGTTAGGTTAGGTTAGGATAAGTTAGGTTAGGGTAGGTTAGGTTAGGTTAGGTTAAGTTAGGTTAGGCTAGGTTAGGTTAGGTTAGGTTAGGTTAGGATAAGTTAGGTAAGGTTAGGTTAGGATAGGTTCGGTTAGGTTAGGTTAGGCTAGGTTAGGATAAGTTAGGTTAGGTTAGGATAAGTTAGGTAAGGTTAGGATAGGTTCGGTTAGGTTAGGCTAGGTTAGGTTAGGTTAGGTTAGGTTAGGTTAGGTGTGTGTGTGTGTGTGTGTGTGTGTGTGTGTTAGGTGGTCATAGAGTTTTGTGAATATCTTGGTTACAGTGATTTTAGTGGATTTGAGATGCATTTGTGGATGTGAAATGTGATTTTTTGTGTGTGTTCAGAAGAGGTGTGTTGGGAGATGGGTGAGTGGATGTGTGTGTTAGGTGGTCATAGAGTTTTGTGAATATCTTGATTATAGTGATTTTAGTGGATTTGAGATGCATTTGTGGATGTGAAATGTGATTTTGTGTGTGTTCAGAAGAGGTGTGTTGGGAGATGGGTGAGTGGATGTGAAGAAATGCGGGTGAGATGGCGAGGTGTATGGGGAGGGTTGTAATTAGAAATATGGGGAGATTTTACTGAATATAAAGGTAATGTGCGAATATTTTAAAAAGAAATTATAGAAATGAAAAGTTATGATATATTAGAAAAGAATGGAGGGTGTTGAAGGGTGTTTTGATTGAATTCAGCGGTGTTTTAGTAGTATTCAGTGGTGTAATTGGGAGTACTCAAATTGTGTTTTTTGGAAGTGTTTCAATGTTGATTGGAAATGTTCAAAGGTGTTTTTGAAGGTGTTCAAGAGTGTTTTGAAGGTGTTCAAGGGTGTTTGAAGGTGTTGAAGGGTGTTTTGATTGAATTCAGCGGTGTTTTAGTAGTATTCAGTGGTGTAATTGGGAGTACTCAAATGGTGTTTTTGGAAGTGTTTCAGTGTTGTTTGGAAATGTTCAAAGGTGTTCAAAGGTGTTTTGAGTGTGTTCAAATGTTGTTTTTTTGAAGGTGATCAAGGGTGTTCAAGGGTGTTTTGAAGGTGTTCAAAGGTGTTTTGAGGTTATTCAAAGGTGTTTTGAGTGTGTTCAAATGATTATGAGAGTGTTTTGAATGTGTTCAAAGGTGTTTTGAAGGTGTTCAAAGGTGTTTTGAAGGTGTTGAAGGGTGTTTTGAGTGTGTTCAAGGGTGTTTGAAGGTGTTGAAGGGTGTTTTGATTGAATTCAGCGGTGTTTTAGTAGTAATCAGTGGTGTAATTGTGGGGTGTGTGTTAGGTGTCATAGAGTTTTTTTTTTGTGAAAATCTTGGTTACAGTGATGACATTAGTTAAAACGAGTAAAATTTGTTGGTAATTGATGAGGGTAGTGTAGTCGAATTAGAGTTACCGAAAAAAAGATGATATAAGTGGGTTGTGATGAAATTAGTTTAAAAAAAAAACGATATTCAAAGGTGTTTTGAAGGTGTTCAAGGGTGTTATGTGAGTATTCAAAGGTGTTTTTTGAAGGTGTACAAAGGTGTTTTGGGGGTGTTCAAAGTAAAGTGTTTGAGTTAGTTTTTGTGACTTTTTTTCTGATGTATTGTGTCCCCTTAATAACTTTAATGAACTAAAAGGGTAAAAACGAGAAAATGCCTAGTCTGGAGACTGAGGGATGAGTTGTAATTTAATGAAATGTGTAAGTGCAGATAAATTAGAGATGTCAAATCTTATTTGGGAGTACTCAAATAGTGTTTTGGAAATGTTCAAAGGTGTTCAAAAGGTGTTTTGAGTGTGTTCAAATGTTGTTTTTTGAAGGTGTTCAAGGGTGTTTTGAAGGTGTTCAAGGGTGTTTGGAAGGTGTTCAAAGGTGTTTTGAGGTTATTCAAAAGGTGTTTTGAAGGTGTTCAAGGGTGTTTATGTGAGTATTCAAAGGTGTTTTGAGGTTATTCAAAGGTGTTTTGAAGGTGTTCAAGGGTGTTTATGTGAGTATTCAAAGGTGTTTTTTGAAGGTGTACAAATGATTATGAGAGTACTTATGAAGGTGTTCAAATGATGTGCAAGAGTACTTATGAAGGTGTTCTGGGAGTATTCAGAGGTGATTTGGGGGTGTTCGAATGATGTTTTTGGAGTATTTCAGTGTTGTTTGGAAATGTATAAAGGTATTTTTGTGAGTATTCAAATGAATTATGAGAGTGTTTTTTGAAGATGTTCAAAGTAAAAGTGCGTATTTAACTTCGTAATATGTAAAATTGTGAGTAGTGAATTTAACGAAAGTGGATGTAAGCGATGTGGTGACTTTCTGATGCACTGTGTCCCCTTATTAACTTTAATGAACTAAAAGGGTTAAAACGAGAAAAATTGGGGGTTATGAGTGAAAATTGTGAGGTGTTGGTTGGAGTGTGAGGGTTTGGGAGGGTGGGGAGGAGGTTACTTCGTGGGGAGTGACCCGAGATGAAATAGTTAAAAAAATGTCTAGACTTGTGTTGTAAAGAAATTGTGGGTATTAACGAAAAAATGTGCCTTTCTGATGTACTGTGTCCCCTTATTAACTTGAATGAACTAAAAGGATCGACAAGATTCAGCCTGTGTGCGCGTGACGTCACTGCTATGTCCCCTTATTAATTAAAAGGGTATACAAGATTCAACCTGTGTGCGCGTGGTCCTTTTTAGTTCATTTAACTTAATGAGAGGAATACTGACGTCACTGACCGCCGAGTAAACACCCTTCATTAGACCTGTAGTAAGCATGCCCCCATAGGAGGAGTCTATTTTGAATGCTTATACCCAGAGGGGGGATTCCAAAAACTTGATCCGAGGAATTTTGAAAACCCCATAGGGGGGAATCCAAAAACTTGATCCAAGGAGATGGAGAAATTCGAAAACCCCATAGGGGGGATCCAAAAAACTTGATCCGAGGAGATGGAGTCATGGTATTGTCGAGAAAATTTGATCCGAGGAGATGGAGAATTTCGAAAACCCCATAGGGGGGATCCAAAAAACTCGAACCGAGGAGATGGAGTCATGGTATTGTCGAGAAAATTTGGGGTGAAAGGAGGGGTACCCAAAAAAACCTTGATCCAAGGAGATGGAGAATTTCGAAAACCCCATAGGGGGGAATCCAAAAAACTTGATCCGAGGAGATGGAGACTTTTGATTCCGAGAAATTTTGGGGGTGAAAGTGGGAGGGGCAATCCAAGGAGATCATAAGAATTTCGAAACCTCCATAGGGGGAAATTCAAAACCCTTGATCCAAGGAGACCATAAGAAAAAAAAAATTCGAGGCGCGGGGGCGATCCGGACGACGCTGCAGAAGGCGCAGCAGAAGGCGCGGGCGGGGGTCGCGAAGGGCGGGCGCGCGGCGCGAAGGGGGGGTCGCGAAGGGGGGGGTCGTGGGCGGGGGTATTGGTTGGGGGGTCAAGGGTGAGGTAGTCTCGAGGGCGAGGTCATGGTCAAAACCGGAAGTAACACCTAGGTGTGAAAAGGGAACACGTGCCCAGAATGGTCATTATCATAGGGTCAAGGTCATTAGCACATAGGTGTGAAAAGGCGGCATCCTTTGAAGGGGCCCCCAGTGGAAAAATCGACTACTGATACCTAACTGTTGCATATGTGCCTTACCTAACAATCAAATTATGCTCTTCAAGGTGACTTCTAATAATGTCAGCTATAAATGATTCTAATAACTTGCCCACTATAGATGTCAGGCTTATTGGACGGTAATTTGAAGGAACGGACTTCAGTTTGTCTATCTGTTTGATAACCATGTCCGTCGTGACAGTAATATTAGTTAATCTGAATTCATCAGAAACTGAATAATTGTTAATTTCTGGAATCTCATTTATGTCTTAATGTGTAAAAATTGACAAAAAATAGTCATTAAATAAGGAACACATTTCCAGTTTGTTATCCGTCAGCTGTCTATTCCCATTCAGAGGTACCACTTTTTCCGTCACCTTTGTCCTATAATTGAAAGAACCCCTTTGGATGGGTATTTGATTCATTAGCATGTCCAAACAACAACAACAACAACAACAACAACAACAACAACAACAACAACAACAACAACAACAATAATGTTAAAGGTAATTGATTTGCGGTTGCTTGAACCAAGTTCCTTTGAAATTTCTAAATTACTAACAATGGTTTCCTTGTTTGTCAGAACCAAGTCAAGCAGGTTATTTCCCCTTGTAGGTTCTGTAACAAATTGCTTTAAAAAACAATCCTGAACTACCTCTAGGAAGTTGTTAGATTCTAAATTCCCAGTCAAGAAATTCTAATCAACATGACTAAAGTTAAAGTCCCTTATTATTACTACGTTATCATGCATTGTGATCTTAACAGTTTCCTCCAAAAGTAGTCTCTCTTGGTCCCTATCCAAATTTGAGGAAAGATATATCACGCATAAAATCAATTTTTAATGCCCCTCTGAAAATTCTATCCAGAGTCTGTATGCAACAGTTCAAGTGATCTCAGACATAGTGCCACCCCCCACCCCCTTCCCGATACTTCTGTCTGCTTGAAATAATTTAAAACCCTTAATGTGACATTCAGCAGGCATGTCCCGATTTTTTGTATTAAACCACGTCTCATGCATGGCAAACACATCAATGTTACAAGCACTTGCAACTAATCTCAACTCGTCCATCTTATTCCTAGCACTACGACTATTAGTTTAATATAACTTTAAAGACCCTCCTTTCTCTTTTCCCTCCCTGCTCATTTCTGTTTTTCTATTATACCTATTACTGTCCTTGTCACCTGGTGCCACTGGCTTACCAATACCCATCTTATTCTGCCTGTTACTGGTTTCCCTAAAACTTGCAATATTACTTCATTGGGGCTTCATTGTTTTCCCCCCAAAACCCATACCACTATTTCTAGTTTAAAGTCCTAACAGCTCCCTCCTCTGCGTTGGCCAGTGCTCCCACCCCACACCTAGATAAGTGAACCCCATCCCTGGCATACATGTCATTTCTGCCATACAAGACGTTCCAGTTGTCAATAAATGTTACTGTGTTTTCCTTACAGTATTTGCCCAGTCAGCACTTGACACTAGTTGCCCTGGACAACCAATCATTTCTAACTCCTCTCCTTGGCAAAATACCACATATCACTGTTGCTGCTAATTATGTCTATTGCCAAAGTGCCTATTTACCGCTAAGTAACAGGAGCAGCAGGTGAAAGAAAAGTAATTCCCAAGAACCTATATTTTAATAAACACCAAGGCCTGAAAGTGAAAGGAAACTAATTACTAAATATGTATCTATTTACTGTTAGGTAACAAAGGCAGAATGAGAAGGGAGACTAACTCCCACATACGTCCCTCTTACAATGAAGACAAGTCTCAAACCAGCCAGTGAATGTGGACACTGGATTGTCCGTCTGGTATTCAAGGGACCTTCTCGGACCGGTGGGGAAGGGGGGATTATTGATTTTCGGTCGGGGTAATTACGGAACGGTTTCAGACCAGTTAGACAATATGGAACTTTGATCCTCCTTCTGGTAATTACAAGATTATCTTAAACCAGTAAGACATATTTATGTCACTCATGAAGCAAGACATTATTAATGACTTATGAAGCAAGACGTTGTTTTCGTCACTTATGAAGCAAAACCTTATTTAAGCCACACATGAAGCATGACAACTTTTAAGTCACTCATGAAGCAAGACATTATCTAAGCCACTCATGAAGCAGGACATTATCTATGCCACTCATGAAGCAGGACATTATCTAAGCCACTCATGAAGCAGGACATTATCTATGCCACTCATGAAGCAAGACATTATCTGTGGCATGCAAAGAGTACGTAACCTTTATTCCTTTATTCGGCGCATGTACACACCCTCATTTACAGGCTATCTCCCCCAACCAGCGAACCAGGTTGCTAAGAGTTGATGATGGGGCCCCGTGGTTCAACTAGTGACCAGGTTCTAGCCAATAAGATGGTTTTGGCAATCGCAGAGGTTATGTGGGTACCGCTCTCCTGTCTGCCCTTGTCATTCCCATCTAGAGCTGGTTGAAGCACGGTCTGCTATCTTGTGGCTTCTATTTCTGCCTTGCTTACCATGGAGTGCACTATACTTATCACTGTACATAGTGTACATATTGCTGTTCTAAATTGGTGAAGGATAATATAAGTCTAAACTTTTTCTGCTGTGTTTATTTTGCTCCCATTACACCCAGAATAACAGACCATTTGGAATCCTGGGTTGTAATATGGGGACCTGTCCGGGATCTGAACCTGGGACCTCCTGCATTACGAAGGCAGAGATTTCCTTCGCCTTTGTGCCATGGCGGCACGGTTACCACTGGGACGTGGCAGCCTAATCCTGAGCCTTCTTGGGGTGGGGGTGTGGCATGCAAAGAGTACGTAACCTTTATTCGGCGCATGTACACACCCTCATTTATAGGCTATCTCCCCCAACCAGCGAACCAGGTTGCTAAGAGTTGATGATGGGGCCCCGTCGTTCAACTAGTGACCAGGTTCTAGCCAATAAGAAGATGGTTTTGGCAATCGCAGAGGTTATGTGGGTACCGCTCTCCTGTCTGCCCTTGTCATTCCAATCTAGAGCTGGTTGAAGCATGGTCTGCTATCTTGTGGCTTCTATTTCTGCCTTGCTTACCGTGGAGTGCACTATACTTATCACTGTACATAGTGTACATATTGCTGTTCTAAATTGATGAAGGATAATATAAGTCTAAACTTTTTCTGCTGTGTTTATTTTGCTCCCATTACACCTGGAATAACAGGCCATTTGGAATCCTGGGTTGTAATATTAGCTAAGCCACTCATGAAGCAGGACATTATCTATGCTACTCATGAAGTAAGACATTATCTAACCCACTCATGAAGCTGGAGTTATTTTAACGAACAATTCATAAGTGTCTAATAAGGTGATACCTGGAGTCTACCTGCAGGGAGTTTCGGGGGTTGGCATCCCACCTTCCCAGTCCTTGCCCAGTATTCCTGGTGGATCAGGACCTGATCAACCAGGCTGTTACTGTTGGCTGTATGTAAACCAACGTACGAACTACAGCTCGGCTGATCGAGCACTGACTTAAGGTATCTGTCCAGCTCCCTCTTGAAGGCAGTCAGGGGTCTAATGGTACTGATCAGTAACTTTGGGATCCTCTCCAAGATGCGATACTACGTGCCGCAAAATGCCCTTCTCACACTATACCACTCACTTATTTATCCATACCTCACCTATGCTATTTGTGCTTGGGGATCAACTGCAGCAACACACCTAAAGCCAATAATAACCCAACAAAAAGCTGCAGTAAGAATAATCACTAAATCCCATCCCTGGCAACACACCCCCCCCCACTCTTCATAGATCTAAACTTACTCCCTGTTCAGTACATCCACACTTACTACTGTGCAATCTACATCTACAGGTCCTTAAACTCCAATATCAACCTTGACCTAAAACGCTTTCTTGATAGTTGTGACAGAACCCACAGACATAACACCAGACACAAACATCTCTATGACTTTCCCCGTGTCCGACTAAACCTTTACAAAAATTCAATGTATGTCGAAGGCCCTAAAATCTGGAACACCCTACCTGAGAACTCTAGAACTGCAGACACATTCATCACCTTCAAAACTACCATTAGAAAACATCTTATCTCCCTGATACACCCCATCAGCTAACTACACGAATACCACCTGGTGGTTCACACTTACACTCACTGACTCATTTGACCATAAACAGAAATATTAATCTCAATCTTAAAATAAGGAATCCTGTGATACTCCAATACTGAAACTATGTACTGTGCCAAAACAAAAGCATTCACATTGCTAAACTCACAAACTAGTATTTAGTCACTTAGCCATAATACCAACTTACCTCATAATTTGTAATATTTTAAAATTAAGAATTAAACTAAGTCTGCCCGAAATGCCTAGCCATGCTAGGCGTTCTAGTGGTACACTCTGTAATCATTATTTTACTACATGTAAACCACACAATAACCATAAGCATTGTAATCCTTATAGAGAATAAACTTTGAATTTGAATTTGAATTTGTGTGAAGTGTAACATTGTCTTACCTTACTGAGTATCCCAGTGACTTGCTTAGTGGAAGATATGAACGTTCTTCTCTTATATAGTGTGTGATCACTCACAATGTGTCACTCTCACACTGTGTGTGTTATCCTGGAGGCTGGGCTGGGTGGAGTGATCACTCTCACACTGTGTCACTAAGCTGGGAGGGGTGATCATTCTCACACTGTGTCACTCACACTGTGTTATCCTGGAGGTTGGGCTGGGTGGGGTGATCACTCTCACACTGTATCACTAAGCTGGGTGGGGTGATCACTCTCACACTGTATCACTAAGATGGGTGAAGTGATCACTCTCACACTGTATCACTAAGATGGGTGAAGTGATCACTCTCACACTGTATCACTAAGATGGGTGAAGTGATCACTCTCACACTGTATCACTAAGATGGGTGAAGTGATCACTCTCACACTGTATCACTAAGATGGGTGAAGTGATCACTCTCACACTGTATCACTAAGATGGGTGAAGTGATCACTCTCACACTGTATCACTAAGATGGGTGAAGTGATCACTCTCACACTGTGTGTGTTATCCTGGAGGCTGGGCTGGGTGGGGTGATCACTCTCACACTGTGTCACTCTCACACTGTGTGTGTTATCCAGGAGGTTGTGTTGGGTGGAGTGATCACTCACACTATCACTACACTGTTATCCAGAATTATTACATTCATCAATCTCTACCTTCAGTAACTGAATTTATTTGGAAGCAAACACTACACTTGACACTGTACTGATTCTAAAGTAGAAATATGAGTGTCTGCTGTGAGTTGTTATCACTAGTGGTAATGACGACCTTGGAAGCGGCTGGCAGCAGATGTCAGCCTCACCTCACTTTCGTACCGCACTTCAGTAAATGCAAAAACACTAATCTGCATTAAAATATATCTTACAGCATGTTTAGTAGAACATTTAGTAACCATAAATGATATCTTATAAAGCGTTATATTAAAATATTTTACCGTGTAGACCTGTAGATAGTTGTGTTAATAAATTATTGCCAGTGTTATTTTGCCTATATTACGCTCTGTATTGTCACTATGTTATTTTATCATCTTGGAAAATAAAATTATTTTAAAACTTATTAAAAAAGATTATGCTGAAATATTTCCCAGCTGCCAGGCGACTGAGTCAGCGGTGGTGGCGCAAGTAACGGTGGCGCACGAGTGGTGGCGCAAGTAACGGTGGCGCACGAGTGGTGGCGCAAGTAACGGTGGCGCACGAGTGGTGGCGCAAGTAACGGTGGCGCACGAGTGGTGGCGCAAGTAACGGTGGCGCACGAGTGGTGGCGCAAGTAACGGTGGCGCACGAGTGGTGGCGGCGACAGTGGTGGCGCACGAGTGGTGGCGCACGAGTGGTGGCGGCGACAGTGGTGGCGCACGAGTGGTGGCGCACGAGTGGTGACGGCGACAGTGGTGGCGCACGAGTGGTGGCGCACCAGTGGTGGCGGCGACAGTGGTGGCGCACGAGTGGTGGCGCACGAGTGGTGACGGCGACAGTGGTGGCGCACGAGTGGTGGCGCACCAGTGGTGGCGGCGACAGTGGTGGCGCACGAGTGGTGGCGCACGAGTGGTGACGGCGACAGTGGTGGCGCACGAGTGGTGGCGCACCAGTGGTGGCGGCGACAGTGGTGGCGCACGAGTGGTGCCGCACGAGTGGTGGCGGCGACAGTGGTGGCGCAAGTAACGGTGGCGCACGAGTGGTGGCGCACGAGTGGTGGCGGCGACAGTGGTGGCGCACGAGTGGTGGCGCACGAGTGGTGGCGGCGACAGTGGTGGCGCACGAGTGGTGGCGCACGAGTGGTGGCGGCGACAGTGGTGGCGCACGAGTGGTGCCGGCGACAGTGGTGGCGCACGAGTGGTGACGGCGACAGTGGTGGCGCACGAGTGGTGGCGGCGACAGTGGTGGCGCACGAGTGGTGACGGCGACAGTGGTGGCGCACGAGTGGTGGCGCACGAGTGGTGGCGCACGAGTGGTGACGGCGACAGTGGTGGCGCACGAGTGGTGCCGCACGAGTGGTGGCGGCGACAGTGGTGGCGCAAGTAACGGTGGCGCACGAGTGGTGGCGCACGAGTGGTGACGGCGACAGTGGTGGCGCACGAGTGGTGGCGGCGACAGTGGTGGCGCAAGTAACGGTGGCGCACGAGTGGTGGCGCACGAGTGGTGACGGCGACAGTGGTGGCGCACGAGTGGTGGCGCACGAGTGGTGGCGGCGACAGTGGTGGCGCAAGTAACGGTGGCGCACGAGTGGTGGCGCAAGTAACGGTGGCGCACGAGTGGTGGCGCAAGTAACGGTGGCGCACGAGTGGTGGCGCAAGTAACGGTGGCGCACGAGTGGTGGCGCAAGTAACGGTGGCGCACGAGTGGTGGCGCAAGTAACGGTGGCGCACGAGTGGTGGCGCAAGTAACGGTGGCGCACGAGTGGTGGCGCAAGTAACGGTGGCGCACGAGTGGTGGCGGCGACAGTGGTGGCGGCAACAGAGGTGACGGCGACAGTGGTGGCGGCAACAGTAGTGACGGCGACAGTGGTGGCGGCGACAGTGGTGGCGGCAACAGTGGTGACGGCGACAGTGGTGACGGCGACAGTGGTGACGGCAACAGTGGTGACGGCGACAGTGGTGACGGCGACAGTGGTGGCGGCGACAGTGGTGACGGCAACAGTGGTGACGGCGACAGTGGTGACAGCGACAATGGTGACGGCGACAGTGTTGGCGGCAACAGTGGTGACGGCGACAGTGGTGGCGGCGACAGTGGTGGCGGCGACAGTGGTGACGGCAACAGTGGTGACGGCGACAGTGGTGACGGCGACAGTGGTGACGGCGACAGTGTTGGCGGCAACAGTGGTGACGGCGACAGTGGTGGCGGCGACAGTGGTGACGGCGACAGTGGTGACGGCGACAGTGGTAACAGCGACAATGGTGACGGCGACAGTGTTGGCGGCAACAGTGGTGACGGCGACAGTGGTGACGGCGACAGTGGTGGCGGCAACAGTGGTGACAGCGACAGTGGTGGCGGCGACAGTGGTGACGGCGACAGTGGTGGCGGCAACAGTGGTGGCGGCGACAGTGGTGGCGGCGACAGTGGTGACGGCGACAGTGGTGGCGGCAACAGTGGTGACGGCGACAGTGGTGGCGGCAACAGTGGTGACGGCGACAGTGGTGGCGGCGACAGTGGTGACGGCGACAGTGGTGGCGGCAACAGTGGTGACGGCGACAGTGGTGGCGGCAACAGTGGTGACGGCGACAGTGGTGGCGGCGACAGTGGTGACGGCGACAGTGGTGGCGGCGACAGTGGTGGCGGCGACAGTGGTGACGGCGACAGTGGTGGCGGCAACAGTGGTGGCGGCGACAGTGTTGGCGGCAACAGTGGTGACGGCGACAGTGGTGGCGACGACAGTTGTGACGGCGACAGTGGTGACGGCGACAGTGGTGACGGCGACAGTGTTGGCGGCAACAGTGGTGACGGCGACAGTGGTGGCGGCGACAGTGGTGGCGGCAACAGTGGTGACAGCGACAGTGGTGGCGGCGACAGTGGTGACGGCGACAGTGGTGGCGGCAACAGTGGTGGCGGCGACAGTGGTGGCGGCGACAGTGGTGACGGCGACAGTGGTGGCGGCAACAGTGGTGACGGCGACAGTGGTGGCGGCAACAGTGGTGACGGCGACAGTGGTGGCGGCGACAGTGGTGACGGCGACAGTGGTGGCGGCAACAGTGGTGACGGCGACAGTGTTGACGGCGACAGTGGTGACGGCAACAGTGGTGACGGCGACAGTGGTGACGGCGACAGTGGTGGCGGCGACAGTGGTGACGGCAACAGTGGTGACGGCGACAGTGGTGGCGACAACAGTGGTGGCGGCGACAGTGTTGGCGGCAACAGTGGTGACGGCGACAGTGGTGACGGCGACAGTGGTGACGGCGACAGTGGTGACGGCGACAGTGTTGGCGGCAATAGTGGTGACGGCGACAGTGGTGGCGGCGACAGTGGTGACGGCGACAGTGTTGACGGCGACAGTGTTGGCGGAAACAGTGGTGACGGCGACAGTGGTGGCGGCAACAATGGTGGCGGCAACAGTAGTTGCGGTGACAGTGGTGGCGGCGACAGTGGTTGCGGCAACAGCGGTGACGGCGACAGTGGTGGCGGCGACAGTGGTGACGGCGACAGTGGTGGCGGCAACAGTGGTGACGGCAACAGTGGTGGCGGCGACAGTGGTGACGGCGACAGTGGTGGCGGCAACAGTGGTGACGGCGACAGTGGTGACGGCGACAGTGGTGGCGGCGACAGTGGTGACGGCGACAGTGGTGGCGGCAACAGTGGTGACAGCGACAGTGGTGGCGGCGACAGTGGTGACGGCGACAGTGGTGGCGGCAACAGTGGTGGCGGCGACAGTGGTGGCGGCGACAGGGGTGACGGCGACAGTGGTGGCGGCAACAGTGGTGACGGCGACAGTGGTGACAGCGACAGTGGTGGCGGCAACAGTGGTGACGGCGACAATGGTGGCGGAAACAGTGGTGGCGGCGACAGTGGTGACGGCGACAGTGGTGACAGCGACAGTGGTGGCGGCGACAATGGTGGCGGAAACAGTGGTGGCGGCAACAGTGGTGACGGCGACAGTGGTGACAGCGACAGTGGTGGCGGCGACAGTGGTGACGGCGACAGTGGTGGCGGCAACAGTGGTGGCGGCGACAGTGGTGGCGGCAACAGTGGTGACGGCGACAGTGGTGGCGGCAACAGTGGTGACGGCGACAGTGGTGACAGCGACAGTGGTGGCGGCAACAGTGGTGACGGCGACAATGGTGGCGGAAACAGTGGTGGCGGCAACAGTGGTGACGGCGACAATGGTGGCGGAAACAGTGGTGGCGGCAACAGTAGTTGCGGTGACAGTGGTGATGGCAACAGCAATAATATCAATGTCATAATTATCTATAGGCTTTATAAGGTGACAACCAGTATGATGGTTGGTAGAATGTGTGTACCCTATGATACCTTCATATTGGTATTCCTCCACATCTGTGTGTGAATGGTTAATTGAAAGATAGAAAAAAGTACAGGCAAGGCCTCGGCTTGGAAGGCGAAGATATCACTGCATAATAAACAACAGCCAGAGCATACAATGTCTCTCATTTCCGGTCCTCCACACTCCCTCTCCCAGTTTCCACCCAGTGGTGACGTGTACTTAGCCCAGTGGTGACGTGTACTTAGCCCAGTGGTGACGTGTACTTAGCCCAGTGGTGACGTGTACTTAGCCCAGTGGTGACGTGTACTTAGCCCAGTGGTGACGTGTACTTATCGCAGTGGTGACGTGTACTTATCGAGTGGTGACGTGTACTGAGGAGTGGTGACGTGTACTTAGCCCAGTGGTGACGTGTACTTAGCTCAGTGGTGACGTGTACTTAGCCCAGTGGTGACGTGTACTTAGCTCAGTGGTGACGTGTACTTAGCTCAGTGGTGACGTGTACTTAGCTCAGTGGTGACGTGTACTTAGCCCAGTGGTGACGTGTACTTAGCTCAGTGGTGACGTGTACTTAGCCCAGTGGTGACGTGTACTTAGCCCAGTGGTGACGTGTACTTAGCTCAGTGGTGACGTGTACTTAGCTCAGTGGTGACGTGTACTTAGCTCAGTGGTGACGTGTACTTAGCACAGTGGTGACGTGTACTTAGCTCAGTGGTGACGTGTACTTAGCTCAGTGGTGACGTGTACTTAGCTCAGTGGTGACGTGTACTTAGCTCAGTGGTGACGTGTACTTAGCTCAGTGGTGACGTGTACTTAGCTCTGTGAAGACCTGTTTGTGTGCTCTCTGTGAATCTGAACCAGGATACCCTCTCTTGAGCAGCTTTACCAGCAGCTGAGAGAAGAACTCAGAGTTGCTAAACTGGAGATACGGCGATTAACGGAGGAGAACAAGAGGATTCGTAGTAATCCTCCTGTTGTGAGTCCCCAGGTTAAGAGGGAAGCTTGGTCAGTGGTCGGGCAACATGGAACCAAGCTGAAGATTAAGAAAACGGTTGGAGAGGCAGAAACAACGAGAAACCAGAAGACTGCCGTGGAAACTTCCAACTCATTCTCGGTGCTACCTGACGAATGTGAGTGTTCTACTGGGAATGCCACAACGAGCACCAAGGAAGCATTGGCAGACGTGAGTGAGACATCCCTAGAAACCCCAACGAAGACCATCGAGAACGTCATAACGAATTCTACAAGTGGTGTAATGCTACCTGGCGAATTTGAGTCGACTACTCGGAGCATCACTACGGACGACGCCAAGGAAGGTAAAAACATTGTTGTTGTTGGGGATAGTCAGATTAGGTACATGGATAGGGCATTCTGTTTGAAGGATAGGAGTAGGAGGCAGAGAGTGTGTTTTCCTGGGGCTGGGATGAAGGATATTGTTAGCCGTCTGGATGACATCATGAGAGGTAATGGGAGCAATCCTATTATCTGTCTCAGTGCTGGAGGCAACGATGTTGGCAGACGTAGGAGTGAAGACCTGATTAGCAGGTATAGGTCAGCAATAGAGATAATTAGGAAGAAGGGTGGCAAACCTGTCATATGTGGCATTTTGCCAAGGAGAGGAGTTGGAAATGAATGGTTGTCCAGAGCAATTGGTGTCAATTGCTGGCTGGACAAATACTGTAAGGAAAATGCGGTAACATTCATTGACAACTGGGACCTCTTCTATGGCAGAAATGACATGTATGCCAGGGATGGGGTTCACTTGTCTAGGTGTGGGGTGGGAGCACTGGCCAACGCAGTGGAGGGAGCTGTTAGGTCTTTAAACTAGGAATAGTTAGTGGTATGGGTTTCTGCGGGAAAACTGTGAAGTCTCAGAGTAGTAATATGAGTACTAGGAGAACTAGTAATAGGCAAAATGAGGTGGATATCGGAAGGCCAGTGGCACTAATTGACAAGGACAGTAATAGGTTTAGTGGAATAACAGAAAGGAGCAGGAATGATAAAGAGAAAGGAGGGTCCTTAAGTATATATTACACAAATAGTCGCAGTGCTAGGAATAAGATGGACGAGTTGAGACTAGTTGCTAGTACAAGTAACATAGATGTATTTGCCATTACTGAGACGTGGTTTAATTCAAAAAGTCGGGACATGCCTGCAGAATGTCACATTCAGGGTTTCAAATTGTTCCAAGTAGATAGAAGTATCGGGAAGGGGGGTGGGGTGGCATTGTATGTCCGAGATCGCTTGAACTGAAGATTGAGACACTTATGCAGCATATGGGAACCTTTATTCAGGAAACGTTTCGCCACACAGTGGCTTCATCAGTCCAATACAAAGAGGAAGGCGTAAGGAGAGGAGGAGTATGAGGTAATCAGTCCCTCAGCCTGGAGTCGATGTGTTCAGTCCATCAATCTTGTAGAATGTACAGCATAGGGCCGTAGACGTGGCTTATATACTGTAGTGAGGTGACTTGAAGCAGACGGAGGCGGGATCATAGTGGTACCATCCACTAGTCGAAGTAGGTCTTTGTCCAAAGGTTGAACAAGCGTTGAAGGAAATTGTTAGGGCCACAAGGGACGATAATGTAGTAATTCTAGGAGACTTTAACTTTAGTCATATTGATTGGAATTTCTTGACTGGGAATTTAGAATCATACGACTTCTTAGAAGTAGTTCAGGATTGTTTTCTGAAGCAGTTTGTGACAGAACCTACAAGGGGTAATAACCTGCTTGACTTAGTACAGGCAAACAATGAATCCCTTGTTAATAATTTAGAAGTTTCAGAAGAACTGGGTGCTAGCGACCACAAATCAATTACATTTAGAATTGAATGGAAGTATGATAGTAGGGATAACTCAGTAACAGTCCCAGATTTTCGCTTAGCAGATTACGATGGGCTTAGAGAACACTTATCATCTGTTGACTGGGGTAACGAAGAGAGCTATCAATATGACAGTTTTCTGAACACAATACATGCTGCTCAAAGAACATTTATCCCTTATAAAGAAATTAGATCAAATAGAAATGACCCAAAATGGATGAATAATAGGCTGAAATATCTACTAGGGCATAAGAAAGGAATTTATAGGCGTATCAAAAGAGGCGAGGGTCATCTTATGAATCAGTATATTGATACTAAGAGGGACATTAAAAAGGGGATAAGAAAAGCTAAAAGGGACTATGAAATTAAAGTTGCTAGGGATTCTAAAACTAACCCAAAAAGTTTTTTTCAGGTCTATAGAACAAAAGTCAGAGATAAGATAGGTCCCCTTAAAAATAACTATGGGCATCTTACTGACAAAGAGAATGAAATGTGCTCGATTTTAAATAATTATTTTCTCTCGGTTTTTACACAGGAAGACACTAATATTCCGGTAATTGATTTTTATAGTGGATCAGAAGAAGATAAATTATGTAACATCACAGTCACTAGTGAAATGGTTGTGAAGCAGATAGACAGACTGAAGCAAAATAAGTCACCGGGTCCTGATGAGGTTTTTTCAAGGGTTCTAAAGGAATGCAAAATGGAAGTCTGTGAACCATTAACTAATATTTTTAATTTATCTCTTCAAACAGGTGCAGTGTCTGATATGTGGAAGATGGCTAATGTAATTCCTATTTTTAAAACAGGGGACAAGTCGTTACCGTCAAATTACCGCCCCATAAGCCTGACCTCAATTGTAGGCAAATTACTAGAGTCAATTATAGCTGAGATTATAAGAAGCCATCTCGATAAGCATAGCTTGATTAATGATACTCAGCATGGATTCACAAGAGGCCGGTCTTGTCTAACTAATTTATTAACTTTCTTCAGTAAAGCTTTTGAGGCTGTTGACCACGATAAAGAATTTGATATTATTTACTTAGATTTTAGTAAGGCATTTGATAGAGTTCCACACCAAAGACTGTTGAAGAAAGTAGCAGCTCATGGCATTGGGGGAAGGGTGCTCTCGTGGATCGAATCATGGCTCACAGACAGGAAGCAAAGAGTGTCCATAAATGGGGTTAAATCCGAGTGGGGATCAGTAACTAGTGGCGTTCCACAGGGATCAGTCTTGGGCCCGTTGTTGTTTATAATATATATCAATGATCTTGATGAAGGAATTACTAGTGATATGAGCAAATTCGCCGATGACACGAAGATAGGTAGGATAATTGATTCAAACGTAGATGTTAGGGAACTTCAGGAGGATTTAGACAAACTCTACTCTTGGTCAGAAAAGTGGCAGATGCAGTTCAATGTAGATAAATGCAAGGTTCTGAAGCTCGGGAGTGTCCATAACCCTAGCACTTATAAGTTAAATAATGTAGAACTTAACCATACAGATTGCGAAAAGGACTTGGGGGTTATGGTTAGCAGCAACCTTAAACCAAGACAGCAATGCCTAAGCGTACGTAATAAGGCAAATAGATTACTGGGATTTATATCAAGAAGTGTAAGCAACAGAAGTCCAGAGGTCATACTGCAGCTTTATACATCATTAGTAAGGCCTCACCTAGATTATGCAGCTCAATTCTGGTCTCCATATTACAGAATGGACATAAATTCGTTAGAAAACATTCAGCGTAGGATGACTAAATTAATACATAGCATTAGAAATCTTCCTTATGAAGAAAGATTGAAGACTCTTAAGTTACATTCACTTGTTAGACGAAGAATGAGGGGAGACCTGATCGAAGTGTATAAGTGGAAGATAGGTATTAATAAAGGGGATATTAACAAGGTCTTGAGGATATCTCTCCAAGAGAGAACCCGCAGTAAAGGATTTAAATTAGATAAGTTTAGATTTAGAAAGGACATAGGAAAGTATTGGTTTGGAAATAGGGTAGTTGATGAGTGGAACAGTCTACCTAGTTGGGTTATTGAGGCTAGGACTTTGGGTAGTTTCAAATTTAGGTTGGATAAGTACATGAGTGGGAGGGGTTGGATTTGAGTGGGACTTGCACATCAGAGCTTATTTCTTGGGTAGCATTGAAAATTGGGTAGGTCAAATGTTTGTTAGTGGGATGAATTGTAAAGGACCTGCCTAGTATGGGCCAACAGGCCTGCTGCAGTGTTCCTCCTTTCTTATGTTCTTATGTTCTTATAACAAAATCGTGTCAGCTATGGGCAGAATAGTTCTGGTTATTCTGCTCTCTATTGCCAGCCAGTTCCTACAACCACCTCTATCACCAAGCTGTTTCCATCTGTCTGCAACAACATTATGGTGATATCAGTGACTACAGGAAATTCATGGTAATAATGTACTGGCATGGAGTCTAGTTAGATGTGACATTATGCGCCTGAAGTTTGCAGACACAGTCCTGAATTATTACACACATAATTTGGGGAGAGCACAACTAATACAGACATCAGACTTAATGATATTAGTTGTACCTCAGAGATGGGTAGGATTTTAGAGACACTGTGTAGCAACGGTATCCCTCCTTCGATACCCACCACTTATCCCACACTCACATAAGCTGGTCCTTTAAATAGTTATAAATTATTAAATTTGAACCAGTAACATTGGTAAATTATGTTTGTGGACTCTATGTGGATTATTAATGACCTAAATTTATTAATTAGTGGTTTGTTCCACAAAATATACACATTCGTAGGAGAATGTTTATAGAAATTTCATGAATTACATATATAATTTTTATATCATACAATTAACTAATTACAAATCCAAAAATTTATGAAACCCACTAATCCTGAATATTACTTAGGTCCCACATCCTAACACATCCCTAACAAACCCCCGAACAGTTTTGCAGATGAATGGTTCAGAGAACCTACATTTTTTTCTTCAAGTTTCTCTTATGATGAAGCCACTGTATGGCGAAATGTTTCCTCAATAAAGATACCCAAGAGTTGCACATGTATCTAATTTATCCCCCAAACAGTTACTGCTGTCAGCGGTAAGACTGTTTCATGCACATAAACGTACGAATACAAATAGATATGCACACAAACAAAAAGATTTATACTTTAAGGAGGTTATTAGTAGAATATACAGTACAACAACCAAAAAAATCACATCATGAAACTCTGTGTATTCTGCATTCAGAACAATAAACAGGCTTCTGCATGGATTATTTGCCACTTCTGTGGGAAATGGGTCCAAGCATCTTGTGCAGATATTCAGGAATCATATACAAGATATATTAAACCATTGAAGTGTTTTTGGGTATGCCAAAATGAAAACCAACTGTGGAAAAAAAAATCACAATGGTATGAAAAGATGTAAACATCTAAATGGCTTTCATAGAAAACCTAACAGAATTCTAAAACAGATTGGAAAATAAAAGGACTGGGCCAGATGGTGCTATCACCCCTGGTGCAGATGCTGTCCTGGTAGACAGTACCTGTTAGAAAACAGAAATGAAAATTGGTGGCCCAGAGGAAGACAGGAGCTCTGGTGGGGAAACAGGTGTAAACAAGGACATGCAAAACCCAAAGTTATAAACTAGCAATACCACTGGAAATAATAAACAAAGGGATGCCTCAAAAAATAGTGCAGATAAAATACCAGAAAATACTGGCGAAGGCACCATTGTTAGCACAAGTGCTGAAGATAGTAAAGAGACAGAGAAATACTCACCAGTATGAAATGCAGCCTCATGAAACCAAGGCAAACAGAAATTAAACCTATGCAAATTCTATACATTAGGTATCTCTTCAGTTCAGGAAAGACAGTACTATAATTTATATTGCCAAGCACACCACCTAAAGGGGATAAGAAGATACAGAACATTCAGACCATGGGAAAAGCTGGGTAGCCACACCCACTCCAGAGAGAGAGTGTTTTTTTTTTTTTTTTAGCACCAGGAAGGAAAACAAAACTAGCAGGAAATGACTGAAATCCTACACCAACTCCAATCATTTCTGGAGCGGAATCACAGTCAGTGACCTCCACTCCAAAATAACAGATATTACTTCCAGGAAAAAAAGACCTCTTCCCATACCACTAATATGATGATATTCGCCAGCAATGAACAACAAAATACCTTTCATCCATGAACTGCTTACAGCAGCAAATCCAATGTTCACAGTTTTCACAGAGACCCACATAAAGGATCACTTTAACAATGAAATACAGATCCTGGGTTATAACGTATACAGATGCGACAGAGTTAACAGGCAAAAGGGAGGGGTTGGGGTTGGCCTGTACATCACAGAGTTACTGATTTGCTCGGAACTACTAAACGCCTCAGTGATGTAGTTGAAGTTTTGGAAGTAAAGATCGAGAACCAAAACCTGGTCGTTGTGGTTGTATATAGGCAACTTCCCAACAATTCCAGGAACAGCTTTTGAAAATAAATCTCTGTCTGGAAAATCTTCCAGCTCCTGCTCCAAACATCTTGCTCCTGGGGGATTTCGACTTAAGGCACCTAAAATGGAGGAAAGTAGCAAATAATGCTCTAGCAGAGATAACCCCAGGAGGCAGCTCGGATGAAAACTTGCACACACACGAGCTTTTAAATCTCTGCACCAGATTCACCTTAAACCAGCAAATAATTGAGCCAACAAGGTTGGAGAATACACTGGACCTCATCTTCACTAACAATGATGATCTAATACGAAATATAACCATATCAAAAGCAATATACTCAGACCACTATATAACAGAGGTTCAGACATGTATGTGCGGCCCCCAGACCAACAAAATGTGACCAGTCACAATGGGGCCTTCACCAAATCCAACTTCAATAACAAAAACATAAGGTGAGACCAAGTCAACCAGGTCCTAAGTGGTATAAAGTGGGAAGATATCCTAAGAAACACCGACCGATCCAAACAAATTAACTCCGTGGCACTCGAGGTGTGCTCAAGGCACAATCCTTTAAGGAAAATGAAGATAAGATGTAAACTAGAAAGAGAATGGTGCTCCCTATACAGGCGAAAACAAAGAATAAGAGAGAGGTTAAAAGAGGCCAATATATCTATAATACGAAGGGAGGAACTGGCCAGAGAAATAACAAACATCGAATCTTACAAGAGTGAAGAAATGCTGGAAGAAATAAAAGCCATAATTGAAATTGAAAAAACACGAAATATTTCTTTTCTTATACCAAATCTAAGTCGAGAACAACATCCAGTATTGGGCCAGTACTTAAGTGAGATGGGTCCTACACAGATGTCAGCAAGGAAATTAGTGAGCTACTCAAGCCCCAGTATGACTCAGTTTTTAGAGAGCCACTAACCAGACTGAGAGCCAAAGACCTAAATTAATTTTTTTTTATGAGCGAGACACTGAATTTGGTAGAATCAAAACCTGTCTGATATTATCTTGATGCCAAATGACTTCGAAAAAGCAGTAAACGACATGCCCATGCACTCTGCCCCAGGCCCAGACACACTGAACTGTGTTCAGCGAGAACTGCAAGAAATTCCTATGATGTGCTTTTTAACATCCTATGGAAATGGAGCATGGACACAGGATTCGTCCTACAGCTGCTAAAAACAAGACATAGCCCCCTCCACAAATTGGGCAGTAAAGCAATAGCAAAGAACTACAGACTGATAGCACTAACATCCCATGTCATAAAAATCTTTGGAAGGGTCCTAAGAAGCAAGATCACCACCCATCTAGATACCCATCAGTTACACAACCCAGGGCAACATGGGTTTAGAGCAGGTCGTTCCTGCCTGTCCCAACTATTGGACCACTATGACAAGGTCCTGGATGCTGTAGAAGACAACCAAATCCCAGTTGAAGTGTACACAGACTTTGCAAAAGCCTTTGACAAGTGTGATCATGGTATAATAGCCCACAAAATGCGTGATATTGTAGATGAATATATAATTTCCTAACAAATAAAACACAAAGAGTAGTAGTAAATGAGGCGGCTACTGATAAGCTATGTTCATCAAGGTACAGTACTCGCTCCCATCCTGTTCTTCATCTTCATATCTGACATAGACAGGGATGTAAGCAACAGTATTATGTCTTCCTTTGCAGATGACACCTGAATTTGCATGACAGTGTCTCCACTGAAGATACTGCATGACTCCAGGTAGACATCAACCAAATCTTTAAATAGGCTGCAGAAAACAATGTGAAATTCAATGAAAAATGAAAAATGTGAAAAAATAAAAATTATATGGGAGTATAAAACAGATTCCAACCACACAATAGAGCAAAAACCAAATGTGAAAGACCTGGGAGTGATAATGTCAGATGCTCTCACTTTCAAAGTCCACAACATTGTATCAATCGCATCTGCTAGAAAAACAACAAGATGGATAATGAGAGCCTTCAAAACTAGGGATGCCAAGCCCATGATGACACTCTTCAGGTCACTTGTTCTCTCTAGGCTGGAATATTGCTGCACACTAACAGCACCTTTCAAGGCAGGTGAAATTGCTGACCTAGACAATATACAGAGAACCTTCACGGCACGCATAACTGTGATGAAACAGCTCATTTACTGGTAACGCTTGAAGTTCCTCATCATGTACTCCCTAGAATGCAGATGTGAAAGATATATGGTTATATACAGTTGGAAATTCCTAGAGGGTTTATTATCAAATTTGCACATGAAAAATCACTCCCTATGAAAGCAAAAGACTCGGCAGACGATGCAACATCCCCCAATGAAAGAGGGGCTCCACTAGCACTATAAGAGACAGTATAATAAGTGTGAGGGACCGAAGTCTGTTCAACTGCCTCCTAGCATACATAAGGGGGACTACCAATAGTCACTGGGCAGACACTTAAAGTCAGTACCTAACCAGCATGGGCTGTGGTTCGTACGTCGGGTTGTGTGCGGCCAGCCAGGTATACTCCAGGTAACAGATATACTGGAAGTTAACATAAGAACATAAGAAAGGAGGAACACTGCAGCAGGCCTGCTGGCCCATACTAGGCAGGTCCTTTACAATTCATCCCACTAACAAAACATTTGCCCAACCCAATTTTCAATGCCACACAAGAAATAAGCTCTGATTTGAAAGTCCCACTCAAATCCAACCCCTCCCACTCATGTACTTATCCAACCTAGATTTGAAACTACCCAAAGTCCCAGCCTCAATAACCCAACTAGGTAGACTGTTCCACTCATCAACTACCCTATTTCCAAACCAATACTTTCCTATGTCCTTTCTAAATCTAAACTTATCTAATTTAAATCCATTACTGTGCGTTCTCTCTTGGAAAGACATTCTCAAGACCTTATTAATATCCCCTTTATTAATACCTATCTTCCACTTATACACTTCGATCAGGTCTCCCCTCATTCTTCGTCTAACAAGTGAATGTAACTTAAGAGTCTTCAATCTTTCTTCATAAGGAAGATTTCTGATGCTATGTATTAATTTAGTCATCCTACGCTGAATGTCTTCTAACGAATTTATGTCCATTTTGTAATACGGAGACCAGAACTGAGCTGCATAATCAAGGTGAGGCCTTACTAATGATGTATAAAGCTGCAGTATGACCTCTGGACTTCTGTTGCTTACACTTCTTGATATAAATCCCAGTAATCTATTTGCCTTATTACGTACGCTTAGGCATTGCTGTCTTGGTTTAAGGCTGCTGCTCACCATAACCCCCAAGTCCTTTTCGCAATCTGTATGGCTAAGTTCTACATCATTTAATTTATAAGTACTAGGGTTATGGGCACTCCCAAGCTTCAGAACCTTGCATTTATCTACATTGAACTGCATCTGCCACTTTTCTGACCAAGAATAGAGTTTGTTTAAATCCTCCTGAAGTTCCCTAACATCTACGTTTGAATCAATTATCCTACCTATCTTTGTGTCATCGGCGAATTTGCTCATATCACTAGTAATTCCCTCATCAAGATCATTGATATATATTATAAACAACAACGGGCCCAAGACTGATCCCTGTGGAACGCCACTTGTCACAGATCCCCACTCGGATTTAACCCCATTTATGGACACTCTCTGCTTCCTGTCAGTGAGCCATGACTCGATCCACGAGAGCACTTTTCCCCCAATGCCATGAGCTGCCACTTTCTTTAACAGTCTATGGTGCGGAACTGGGATTTATATCAAGAAGTGTAAGCAACAGAAGTCCAGAGGTCATACTGCAGCTTTATACATCATTAGTAAGGCCTCACCTTGATTATGCAGCTCAGTTCTGGTCTCCGTATTACAAAATGGACATAAATTCGTTAGAAAACATTCAGCGTAGGATGACTAAATTAATACATAGCATCAGAAATCTTCCTTATGAAGAAAGATTGAAGACTCTTAAGTTACATTCACTTGTTAGACGAAGAATGAGAGGAGACCTGATCGAAGTGTATAAGTGGAAGATAGGTATTAATAAAGGGGATATTAATAAGGTCTTGAGGATGTCTCTCCAAGAGAGAACGCGCAGTAATGGATTTAAATTAGATAAGTTTAGATTTAGAAAGGACATCGGAAAGTATTGGTTTGGAAATAGGGTAGTTGATGAGTGGAACAGTCTACCTAGTTGGGTTATTGAGGCAGGGACTTTGGGTAGTTTCAAATCTAGGTTGGATAAGTACATGAGTGGGATGGGTTGGATTTGAGTGGGACTTTCACATCAGAGCTTATTTCTTGGGTGGCATTGAAAATTGGGTAGGGCAAATGTTTTGTTAGTGGGATGAATTGTAAAGGACCTGCCTAGTATGGGCCAGCAGGCCTCCTGCAGTGTTCCTCCTTTCTTATGTTCTTATGTAACTCTATCAAAAGCCTTACTAAAATCTAAGTAAATAATATCAAATTCTTTATTGTGGTCAACAGCCTCAAAAGCTTTACTGAAGAAAGTTAATAAATTAGTTAGACAAGACCGGCCTCTTGTGAATCCATGCTGAGTATCATTAATCAAGCTATGCTTATCGAGATGGCTTCTTATAATCTCAGCTATAATTGACTCTAGTAATTTGCCTACAATTGAGGTCAGGCTTATTGGGCGGTAATTTGACGGTAACGACTTGTCCCCTGTTTTAAAAATAGGAGTTACATTAGCCATCTTCCACATATCAGACACTACACCTGTTTGAAGAGATAAATTAAAAATATTAGTTAATGGTTCACAGAGTTCCATTTTGCATTCCTTAAGAACCCTTGAAAAAACCTCATCAGGACCCGGCGACTTATTTTGCTTCAGTCTGTCTATCTGCCTCACAACCATCTCACTAGTGACTGTGATGTTACATAATTTATCTTCTTCTACCCCACTGTAAAAATTAATTACTGGAATATTGTTAGTGTCTTCCTGTGTAAAAACTGAGAGAAAATAATTATTTAAAATCAAGCACATTTCATTCTCATTGTCAGTAAGGTGCCCATAGTTATTTTTAAGGGGACCTATCTTATCTCTGACTTTTGTTCTATAGACCTGGAAAAAACTTTTTGGGTTAGTTTTAGAATCCCTAGCAACTTTAATTTCATAGTCCCTTTTAGCTTTTCTTATCCCCTTTTTAATGTCCCTCTTAATGTCAATATACTGATTCATAAGATGACCCTCACCTCTTTTGATACGCCTATAAATTCCTTTCTTATGCCCTAGTAGATATTTGAGCCTATTATTCATCCATTTTGGGTCATTTCTATTTGATCTAATTTCTTTATATGGGATAAACGCTCTTTGAGCAGCATGTATAGTGTTCAGAAAACTGTCATATTGATAGCTCTCTTCGTTACCCCAGTTGGCCAACATAGCTGTAGTGAACTGGGAAGCTTACATACATGAGGTGTGCCATATTTCTAGACGACGCAGCATCTCTTATATTCCACTTATCAGCTTTATTGTAGCTGAGTCATTCTTGAATTTCACAATCAGAGCCCGCAACGTTTACTTCAGCATCGACCGTTCGTTACAGTACGCTTCTTATCAGGCGTGATTTATCCCGATTTTTTTCTCTATTACACTCTATGCCATATTTCGATGCTATCCTCCACCTGTTTTGGTTCTCTCGTGGCTAAAAATATTTCTAAAAGTAACACGAACACTCCATTTTTTAACAATATTACATTATTCATTTACACACTAATTTTAGGAAAATTAAAAAAAAAAATCAACACTGCGGCCTGTGGAGAAAATTCTCATGAAAGGGGATATCAGCCCTTTCAGTCCCCTGAGGGACTGGAGGATATCAGCCCTCCAGAGGGGCTGATAGCCTCTCTTGCTTCCACATAAACAGTTTAATTCCGTTTGTGGCTAGAGCGTCATAAGTCACCCCACCTCTTGTTGCACCATAATGTTAGGGTAATACGAGTGACGGAGAAATGAGGAAAATGACTCTCTCCCATAGGAAAATTACAGCAAAACCCTGCACCACTTTACTTACAGTGTACGACATTAATGAACTCTCTTCCATAGATACATAATAAGAAATTGATCATTTGTACTGAATACTGTAACGATGTTACGCAAGGAGGGAAATCATGCGGAAGTCAGCTAATAAGGGCCTGTCCTAGGGCGAAGTGCGCAGATGAGGTCAGATTCCTTTGAGACACGAAATGGGAAATCACCTCGGTAGAGGTGATTTTTAGAAGAAACAGTTTAAAGTGTCTTGTACTCCAGGATGCCTTATAACAGTTATGTGCACTTAAAACGTTGTTAGATAACGGGCTTTGGGTATTAAGATAAGATACTTAACAAGCTCACCCCGATCAGCATACTACAGCCTACCTATACTTCTAATTACATCATCTTTTAAATATAGCCTTTTTAAATATAGCCTTAACTTATCTATTATTGAACCTTTTACAGTTTTTCCATTTTCCAACAATTTAATTTCATCTCTATACACTTCATCTTCAACCTTCTTAATCCTTTGTTTTAGAGGATGTGAAAAATTATGAGACATTCATATTATTTATAAATTTAAACACCAATAAGGTTACATTAATTAGTTTAGGCAAGAAAGAATACTTATTAATATTAATATTAATGTCTAATGCAGCCACGAAAATTTCAGCAGATGCAATATGAGCCTTTTGTAATGGCTCATATTGCAAACAGGAATAAATATAGTGGATGTAAATAGCGTGCTGAAAATTTCCAGCCAAGACAGGACTCGCAGTAATGGTTTCAAGTTGGAAAAAATCAGATTCAGGAAGGATATAGGAAAGCACTGGTTTGATAATAGAGTTGTGGATGAGTGAAACAAACACCTGAGTACAGTTATTGAGGCTAAAACGTTGTGTAGTTTTAAAAATAGGTTAGATAAATACATGAGTGGGTGTGGGTGGGTGTGAGTTGGACCTGACTAGCTTGTGCTACTAGGTCTGATGCCTTGCTCCTTCCTTAAGTAGAAGTGACCTGATGGAAATAAATGGTATAAAATACCGACACAATGGAAATATAAACACAAATGCAGTATAATGTGATCCTTTATTGACAACGTTTCACCCACACAGTGGGCTTTTTCAAGTCACACACGGATCTACCTGGGGTTGGAAGGTACGAGAGTATTTATAGTCATGTTCAGAATGTTGAGGTCAGGTGGAGAATGTTGCATCTGATGATCTACCGGGTGGGGTTATAGAGTCTTGGGTAGCTTGGCAAGGGTATTGGACAAGTTGTAGACCTTCTGCAGTGTTCTATGTTCTTATGTGGGATAGCGATGAAGAAGTTTCTTGGCGAGTGGTTCAGCTATGTTATAGAAGCCATTGTTCTGGTTGAAATTGTTGGTTATAGAGATAAGCGATGATTCCAGGATTCTTCTGTATTGAGTGTTGTCTTCGTTGGCTATAAGTCTTGAGTTTCTGTAGTTAATTAAATGGTTGTGTGAATTACGATGTTGTACACAGGCATTCCTGGTATCGTCAGTCCTGCTTGCATATTGGTGTTCTGAAATGCATTTCCTACAAGAGTGATGGACTGAACACATCGATTCCAGGTTGAGGGACTGATTACCTCAAACTTCTACTCTCCTTACCCACTTCTACTTTGTATTGGACTGATGAAGCCACTGTGTGGCGAAACGTTTCTTCAATAAAGATTCCCATATGTTGCATAAGTGTCTCAATTCTTCAACTTGTCGGTTTTCAAAACCATTCATCACAGATCCGTGTGTGACTTGAAAAAGCCCACTGTGTGGGTGAAACGTTGTCAATAAAGGATCACATTATACTGCATTTGTGTTTATATTTCCAGAAGTGACCTGACTAGGTGGGTCATTGGGCTAATCCGGGGAGGGGACATGGACCTGCTTCATATTGGTCAGTAGGCCTGCTGCAGTGTTCTTTCTTTCTATGTTCTTTGTTCTTAACTTTATTTGCCAACCAACTCGGTTCACCAATTTATCATATGTCAAGCCTCGTGAAGAAATCAGATATTTTAATACATGTTCACCTAAGCTTTCTTATTTCTCTTGCATTTGATTAATTTCAGCAACTCTGTTTTGTACATACACAATGAACATCAAAATGGTATAAAATACCGACAGGTTGGTAGGTAAGACACAAAGGCAACAGTTAGGCAACTTTATTCCGAAACGTTTCGCCTACACAGTAGGCTTCTTCAGTCGAATACAGAAAGTAGGCAGTACTTTCTGTATTCGACTGAAGAAGCCTACTGTGTAGGCGAAACGTTTCGGAATAAAGTTGCCTAACTGTTGCCTTTGTGTCTTACCTACCAACATACACAGTCTTACTATTATTATCTCGTAACCATTGAAAGGACACCTCATTATCAGACCAAACCACACTGTCGCTGATGTTAATCTTATTCAATTTGTTTATTATATAATGAGCTAATTTGACACCTACGTAAATGGCTATTAATTCCAATTGAGGCAATGTACGTTCTTTAATAGGAGCTACTTTTGTGGAAAATATATACAGTATTTTCCACAATTTTTGCCTTAGTCATTAGTGATAATATATCGTAAAAAATGTGCGATATATTATCACTATCTTGACTTGTTACATTACTCGGGAATTCGAACACGGGTATTTTTACATAATTCATATTAATTCTTCCAATTTTTTAATATATTCCTTAGCCAGTGCTTCATCCTAATCACTTTTAAGCTTCCATGCTTCTTGTGTTAACAATTTCTCTTCTATTATTAGAGGGTGATACCAAGCCTAGTGCATCGAAACATTTGGAAATCTCAGCAAGCAAAGTTCTCTTAGTTAATTTATTGGATATACATAATTATTAAATTTTAACAATAACAAATATTTACTGACCCATTTCGTTACTGATTATTAGAGCAGAGAAGCTTACCATACATTACATGGCCTCTTGCTGGATTTTAGAAAAGTGACACCACATTTCCTCACCATACCTTTTACAAATGAGGCATAATAAACACTCCCAGTTAAAAGATATATTGGCCCCACTGGGCAATAATCTACACAGGAGAGTGCCAGTTGTATACCATTCTCTACAAGCCGTTTAGCAACTTCACAAAAACTATACAAATTTTCTCTGGTAGCCTATCCCCGGTGACTGCATTAATATGTTTTCTCTCACTGCCCAGGACGACATTAAGGCACACGGAACTGGAGGAGAATTTTTTTCCTGTTAGAGGCGTGGTTGACATATAGGAAGCAGAGTTTGCGTCAATGGGGGAAGTCACAAGTGGTGTTCCACAGGGGTCAGTGTTGGGCCGTTTGCTGTTCCCAATTTATATAAACGACATAGATGAGGGACACAGAAACAAGGGGTCACAATTGGAAGCTGAAGACTCAGACTTCAGTAAGAGAGTCGTCAGGAAGTGGAATAGCCTAGCAAGTGATGTAGTGGAGGTAGGAACCATACATAGCTTTAAGACGAGGTATGACAAAGCTCAGGAAGCAGATAGAGAGAGAGGACCTAGTAGCGATCAGTGAAGAGGCGGGGCCAGGAGCTGAGTCTCGACCCCAGCAACCACAATTAGATGAGTACAATTAGGTGAGTATATACACACATACTCAAACACACGCATGTGGATTTGAGGAAATACCTGGAGTTTACCTAGAGAGAGTTCCGGGGGTCAACGCCCCCGCGGCCCGGTCTGTGACCAGGCCTCATGGTGGGTCAGAGCCTGATCAACCAGGCTGTTACTGCTGGCTGCACGCAATCCAACGTACGAGCCACAGCCCGGCTGGTCAGGTACCGACTTTAGGTGCTTGTCCAGTGCCTGCTTGAAGACAGCCAGGGGTCTATTGGTAATCCCCCTTATGTATCCTGGGAGGCAGTTGAGCAGTCTCTGTGCCCCTGACACTTATTTTGTTGTCTCTTAACGTGCTAGTGACACCCCGGCTCTTTATTAGGGGAATGTTGCATCGTCTGCCGAGTCTTTTGCTTTCGTTGTGAGTGATTTTCATGTGCAAGTTCGGTACTAGTCCCTCTAGGATTTTCCAGGTGTATATAATCATGTATCTCTCCCGTCTTCGTTCCAGGGAGTACAGGTTCAGGAACTTCAAGCGCTCCCAGTAATTGAGGTATTATCTCCGTTATGCGTGCCGTGAAGGTTCTCTGTACATTTTCTAGGTCAGCAATTTCACTTGCCTTGAAAGGTGCTGTTAGTGTGCAGCAATATTCCAGCCTAGATAGAACGAGTGACCTGAAGAGTGTCATCATGGGCTTGGCATCCCTAATTTTGAAGGTTCCCATTATCCATCCTGTCATTTTTCTAGCAGATGCGATTGATACTATGTTATGGTCCTTGAAGGTGAGATCCTCCGACATGATCACTCCCAGGTCTTTGACGCTGATTTTTCGCTCTATTTTGTGGCTGGAATTTGTTTTGTACCCTGATGAAGTTTTAATTTCCTCATGTTTACCATATCGGAGTAATTGAAATTTCTCATCGTTGAACTTCATATTGTTTTCTGCAGCCCATTGAAAGATTTGGTTGATGTCCACCTGGAGCCTTGCAGTGTCTGCAATAGAAGACTCTGTCATGCAGATTCGGGTGTCAGACTTTGTTCTGTTGACTACTACTCTTTGTGTTCTGTTGTAAGGAAATTATAGATCCATCTACCAACTTTTCCTGTTATTCCTTTAGCACGAATTTTGTGCGCTATTACTCCATGGTCACACTTGCAGAAGGCTTTTGCAAGGTCTGTATATATTACATCTGCATTCTTTTTGTCTTCTAGTGCATCTAGGACCTTGTCGTAGTGATCCAGTTGTTGGGACAGGAAGGAGCGACCTGTTCTGAACCCATGTTGCCCTGGGTTGTGTAATTGATGGGTATCTAGATTGGTGGCGATCTTGCTTCTTAAGACCCTTTCCAAGATTTTTATGATATGGGATGTTAGTGCTATCGGTCTGTAGTTCTTTGCTATTACTTTACTGCCCTTTTTGTGGAGTGGGGAATGGACGAAATGGGTGATAGAAGGAAGTCATCGCACAGAACTGCAGGAGGCTAAGAGAAAAATATGAAGAGAGCAACAGAGCAATTGTGGACACACTAGCTGAGGTGGCCAGGATGGCTGACATGGGTAGAGCAAACCTACTAGTTACTGGTGATTTCAATCACAAGGAGATTGATTGGGAAAACCTGGAGCTACACTGGGGTCCCGGAACATGGAGAACCAAGATGATGGATGTGGTACTGGAAAACCTCTTGCACCAACACGTTAGGGACACTACCAGAGAGAGAGGTGAAGATGAACCAGCAAGACTGGATCTCATATTCACCTCGAGTAGCTCGGACATTGAGAACATCACATTTGAAAGGCCCCTCGGAGCAACTGATGATATGGTTCTGAGCTTTGAATACAGAGTAAAGTTACAAGTAGAGAGGGTAACAGGACTAGGATGGGAAAATCCAAACTACAAAAGGGAGGACAACATAGGCATGAGGAATTTTCTGCAAGAGGTTCATTGGGAAAGAGAATTCGTAGAAAAATCAGTAAATGAAATGATTGACTACGTGACAACAAAATGCAAGGAGGCAGAGGAGAGGTTTGTTCCAAAGAGCAACAGAAATAATGGGAAGACTAGAATGAGCTCTTGGTATACCCAAAGATGTGGGGGAGGGGGCAAAAACTAAGTGCACTAGAGAATGAAAAAAAAGTACGAACGAACGAACGACCGAAAGTTCAGGTAAGATCCCAAATGGGATGAGCGGGGAAGACGGGACAGACGAAGAATAGTGCTGGAGAGGAGTGTTCTTAGGCGTAGAAATAGAGCCAGGGCTTAACCCAGCAGCTAAGTCGATCGTGGGACAGACATTGAGAACACACATAGCAGGCTCTTCTGTTGCGACTCCGGTGGGTAAGTGGGGAAGTGTGGACAGACGATGAACAGTCGTGAGAGGAAGGTCTTGAGTTGTAGATGAAAGAGCCAGGGCTAAACCCAGCTGCGTGGCACTGCGAGGCAGTGTAGAGAGGGCATGTTGAGGACATAGAGGAGAGAGCAGACTGCAGACAGTGCTCGCCGACTGATATGCTTCAGGCTGAGGTGAAGAGCTGGTTTGGACGTCAGGTGTTGGGAAGGGTGTTGTGTGTTTGGCTACACTTCGCTGGTGATGGAGCCACTCTTGAGTCTTTTGAAGTCTCTCTTGGACATGTGGAATAGTTGCATTCTGAGGTTGGAGCAGTTCAGATTCGCCACGAGGTAAGATAGTGCGTTTTCAAAAGGAATTTGGTGAGGTTTGGTGCAGGTGTACTTAACAGCTTCTTTCATTAAGTGGAGCATATCAGCTGCGCTCATTTCGGTTGGGAGGTTGGGGGTGGTGTAGAAGGTTAGAGACCCATTAAAGGCTTGGCTTAGGTAACGGTTGCCTGTGGTTTCTTCTTCGACTACTACTTCGTCGTTGTCCGAGGGTTGTTCATAATGTTCTGGTACTATTTCGTCTTCTGTGACTGTGTTGAGAGGAGGCAGGGAGTGTTGGTCGGTCGTGATTTGTTGGGCTGGTGGTGGGTGGTGAGAGGTGGCAGTAGACGGTGGTGTTGGTTCTGGAGTAGAGTCTTGGTCAGAGATACGAGTAGGACCAGGGGTTGAGGTGAAGTTAACAATGTCTGGAATTAGCTTGAGGAGGTCTTGTGATGGTGGCGAGTCTGGAAAGTTGAAGTTTGGCATGTTGTTTAGGCGAAACAGTTCATTGATTGTTGTGTTGAATGAGCCAGGGTTTGCAGCATTAGTAAGGTGTGCATACATCATACAGTACAGCACCTTGGATGGAGCAGCGTCAGGAAGAGCAGAGAGGGACTGGCTGGGTGGAGACGATTGTTGTGTAGCTTGAAGGAGTTCGGTGGTATCTGATTGAATTTTTGCAATGGCGGCGTATGTTGGTGATTTAGGGTTGTTCTTCTTGGTTTCTTCAATGATTTTCTTAGACAGGACTTCTTTACGTAGAGGGCATTTTGCTGCAAGGGTGTGGTGAGTACCCTTGCAGTTGAGGCAGGTAGGAGAGGTAGTGGTAGTAGAACATTCCTTGAAGTCATGGCCGTCTTTACCGCAGTTTGTGCAGTACTTCTTCCCTTTCAGAGGACAGTCAGGCGTTGAGTGGTGATAGGAGTAGCAGGTCCAGCATGGCGAGATGTGGGCGAAACGTTCGGGTTCTATGTGACTTGGATGGATATGATAGTAGGAGATAGCTAGGCCGTCAGACAGTGCTCTAGTAGCCATCTCGATGTTGGAGAAGGTTAGCTTGATCATTGTAGAGGCGTTGGGGATTTTGGTGATAAGTTCAATCGACGCCCAGGTATTTTGTTCCTCGATAGAGGTCTCGAGATCCTCAGTCGATAAAGAAGTGACGAGTTTGTCCAGCCGTTTGACGAAAACGGAACGTTTCGCCAGCAAAAAAGGTGAAGGGGAGATGGTGAACTGTCGGTCTCTGAGGGTTTTCATAGAAGTGTCGGCGATCAGCTTTGTGGCTTCATAATCGTCAGTACAGACGACGATGAATGAGTCTTTCGTCGAGTGGATGGCTGTAAATTTAACCTGTAGGCAAGTCTTTACAGCGGCAGCAAGGGCAAGTTTAGTAGAGTCATTTATTACTCCACTGTTGGGTTTGATCCTTACACGGTTTGCAAGCATCATGAAGGAGTAAGTCAGGCGCTGGTACGGTGACTATAGGTTCCCCTCCCCGACGGGGATCGAAGGAACACTTCTTGAGGTGAGAAGCGACTGTGTCTTACGATGATGTGTTTGGAGTGTGGAAAAAAAAAGTACAGAAGAGAATTAGTCGAAGAGCCAGAAACGAGAATGCACAGATGAAGAGGAAGGCCTGCGACAGTACGAAATAGACATTGCATCGAAAGCCAGGTCTAACCCGAAGCTGTTGTATAGCCACATCCGGAGGAAGACAACAGTCAAGGATCAGGTAATCAGGCTGCCGAAGGAAGGTGAGGAGCTCACAAGAAACGACCACGAAGTATGTGAGGAGCTCAACATGAGATTTTAGTAGGTATTTACAGTGGAGACAGAAAGGACTCTGGGAAGACAGAATAGCGGGTAAATCAACAAGTGCTGCAGAAAATACACACAATCGAGGTGGAGGTGAAGAAGCTGCTAAGTGAACTTGATACCTCAAAGGCGGTGGGACCAAACGACATTTCTCTGAGAGTCCTTAGAGAGGCAGCAAAGATGCTGTGTGTGCCACTAACAACAATTTTCAACACATATTTAAAATGGGCAGCTACATGCTATATGAAAACAGCAAATGTAGTCCTAATGTTTAAGAAAAGAGACAGATATGAGGCGCTAAACTACAGACCAGTGTCACTGACATGTATAGTATGCAAAGTTATGGAGAAGATTATCAGGAGGAGAGTGGTGGAGCACCTAGATCAGAACAAGCTTATAAACGACAACCAGAACGGATTCAGGGAAGGAAAATCCTTTGTGACGAACCTATAAGAGTTTTATGACAAGGTAACGAAATTAAACATGAGAAAGAAAGAGTGGTAGGTAGATTGCATTTCCATGGACTGCAAGAAGGCCTTCGGTACAGTTCCTCACAAGAGATTAGTGCAAAAGCTGGAGGACCAGGCATGCATAACAAGAAAGGCACTGCAGTGGATCAGGGAATACCTGACATGGAGGCAATAACGAGTCATAGTACGTGACGAGGTGTCAGAGTGGGAGCCTGTGAGGAGTGGGATTCCACAGGGGTCAGTCCTAGGACAAGTGCAGTTTTTGATAAATGTGAATGACATGTTTGCAGACGATGAAAGTTAATGAGGAGAGTTACATCGGATGAGGATCCGGCAGATCTACAAAGAGACTTGGAGAGGCTGCAAGCCTGGTCCAGCAACTGTCTTCTTGAATTTAACCTAGCGAAATGCAAAGTCATGAAGATCGGGGAAGGACAAAGTAGACAGCAGACTGACTACAGTGTAGGTGGCCAAAGACTACAAGCGTCACTCAAGGAAAAGGATCTTGGGATGAGTATAATACCGAGAACATCTTTTGAGGCGCACATCATCCAGATAACTGCTGCAGCATATGGGCGCCTGGCAAACCTGAGAACAGCGTTCCGATACCTCAGTATAGAATCGTTAAAAATTCTGCACACCGTGTACGTCAGGCCCATACTGAAGTATGCAGCACCAGTTTGGAAAACCCACTTGGTTAAGTACATCAAGAAATTAGAGAAAGTGCAAAGGTCTGCAACAAGACTAGTTCCAGAGATAAGGGAAATGCCCTACGGAGAAAGGTTAAGGGAAATCGGCCTGACGACACTGGAGGACAGGAGGGCCAGGGAAGACATGATAACGACATCCAAAATACTGCGAGGAATTGACAAGGACAACAGGGACAAGATGTTCCAGAGATGGGACACAGAAGCAAGAAAGTCACAACTGGAAGATAAGGACTCACATGAGTCAAAGAGATGCTAGGAAATATTTCGTTAGTCATAGAGTTGTCAGAAAGTGGATTATTGGCAATTGACGTACTGGAGCCAGGAACCATACATAGTTTTAAGACGAGATATGATAACTCTCATGGAGCAGGGAGAGAGAGGACCCAGTAGTGATCTGTGAAGAGCCGGGGCCAGGAGCTATGAGACGATCCCTGCAACCCAAAATAGTTGAGTACACACACACACACGCACACACACACACACACACACACACACACACACACACATACACACACACACACACACACACACACACACACACACACACACATCTCTCCATGGGTCCTTAGAGAGGGAGCAGATATGTTGTGCGTACCACTTACCACAATCTTCAACACATCCCTGGAAACTGGGCAACTACCTGAGGTATGGAAGACAGCAAATGTAGTTCCCATTTTCAAAAAAGGAGACAGAAAAGAGGCACTAAACTATAGACCTGTGTCATTGACGTGTATAGTATGCAAAATTATGGAGAAGATTATCAGGAGGAGAGTGGTGGAGCACCTGGAACGGAACAGGAGTATAAATGCCAACCAGCACGGATTCACGGAAGGCAAATCCTGTGTCACAAACCTTCTGGAGTTTTATGATAAAATAACAGAAGTAAGACAAGAGAGAGAGGGGTGGGTTGATTGCATCTTCTTGGACTGCAAGAAGGCCTTTGACACAGTTCCTCACAAGAGATTAGTGCAGAAGCTAGAGCATCAGGCGCATATAACAGGAAGGGCACTGCAATGGATCAGAGAATACCTGACAGGGAGGCAACAACGAGTCATGGTACGTAATGATGTATCACAGTGGGCACCTGTGACGAGCGGGGTCCCACAGGGGTCGGTCCTAGGACCAGTGCTATTTTTGGTATATGTGAACGACATGACGGAAGGGTTAGACTCAGAAGTGTCCCTGTTTGCAGATGATGTGAAGTTAATGAGGAGAATTAAATCTGATGAGGACCAGGCAGGACTTCAAAGAGACCTGGACAGACTGGACACCTGGTCCAGCAAATGGCTTCTCGAATTTAATCCTGCCAAATGCAAAGTCATGAAGATAGGGGAAGGGCACAGAAGACCACAGACAGAGTATAGGCTAGGTGGCCAAAGACTGCAAACCTCACTCAAGGAGAAAGATCTTGGGGTGAGTATAACACCGAGCATGTCTCCGGAAGCACACATCAATCAGATAACTGCTGCAGCATATGGGCGCCTGGCAAACCTGAGAACAGCATTCCGACACCTTAGTAAGGAATCATTCAAGACACTGTACACCGTGTATGTCAGGCCCATACTGGAGTATGCAGCACCTGTTTGGAACCCGCACTTGATAAAGCACGTCAAGAAACTAGAGAAAGTACAAAGGTTTGCAACAAGGTTAGTTCCAGAGCTAAGGGGAATGTCCTATGAAGAAAGATTAAGGGAAATCGGCCTGACGACACTGGAGGACAGGAGGGTCAGGGGAGACATGATAACGACATATAAAATACTGCGTGGAATAGACAAGGTGGACAAGGACAGGATGTTCCAGGGAGGGGACACAGAAACAAGAGGCCACAATTGGAAGTTGAAGACACAAATGAGTCAGAGAGATAGTAGGAAGTATTTCTTCAGTCATAGAGTTGTAAGGCAGTGGAATAGCCTAGAAAAAGACGTAGTGGAGGCAGGAACCATACACAGTTTTAAGACGAGGTTTGATAAAGCTCATGGAGCGGGGAGAGAGAGGGTCTAGTAGCAACCGGTGAAGAGGCGGGGCCAGGAGCTAGGACTCGACCCCTGCAACCACAAATAGGTGAGTACAAATAGGTGAGTACACACACACACACGCACACAGCAGTAGGCCTGAGGAAGTAGTGCCGCCATAACAGGTTGGGTGTCATCACAAATAAGAAGTGTACTTACCAAAAGTGAAGTGTAAATTATAAAAGTAGTAGTATACAAGTGATAAGTGTGGTAAATGAGGACTCAAAAGGGCAACGAGAAAAGAATAGATGAAGAAGTCAGCGGCGGAAGGGCGAGGTGCACGAGTCATCATACAGCGAGCATCGTACAGCGAGCATCGTACATCAGGCATCTGGATGGACGTCCCCTCTGAGGAGTAACGTACAAATCACCT
This sequence comes from Cherax quadricarinatus, assembly GCF_038502225.1. Taxonomy (NCBI): domain Eukaryota; kingdom Metazoa; phylum Arthropoda; class Malacostraca; order Decapoda; family Parastacidae; genus Cherax; species Cherax quadricarinatus. The sequence continues at coordinate 1,782 of NW_027197205.1, read as the reverse complement.
GTTTGTGGTTGGCGGGAAGTTTTGAGTGGTAGAGCAGGCCCTACGATCACTGGTAGCTGGCTATCACAAACCCTGCTCCAGAGCGATTATCATAAACACAACACCTAGCAGTAGTAGGAAGATAAAATTTGTAGGAGCAAGGAATAGGCAGGAGGATTAAGTTGTGGCTAATGGGACTACAGCCCTGACAACAGTTTCGAGAGATAATGTTTTAGGACACAAAGACAGTACAATCTGAGAAGCAAGTATTGGGTACACATGTAGTAAAAGGTAGTACATAACTGGGTGAAAGAATGACTTGTTAACACACGCTAGTATTATAATTATTAGAATTACTCTTAGTGTTAATGGTATCTTATTAGTATTACGGATACACAGAGGTGAATTGTATTTCTGGGACATATAAACAACTGACGTGCTCACACACACACGCGTGCACACACATACACTCGGGGCCAGGAGCTGAGTCTCGACCCCTGAAACCACAACTAGGTGAGTACACACAGCTGATCCTTGAAATTTGACCGCATCCTCTCACCCCCCCACACACCTTTCCCTCCCCCACAGACCTTTCCCCTCCCCCACTCTTGCCTTCACTCCCTCCTCCCTCCTATCTTTCCCTCTCCCCCTCCCTTGCGTTTCTCTCTCATAGCCTTTTTCCCTCCCCTTCCCCCTACTCTTTATTTCTCTCTCTCTCTCTCTCTCTCTCTCTCTCTCTCTCTCTCTCTCTCTCTCTCTCTCTCTCTCTATCTCTCTCTCTCTCACTCCCATAACCCTCTCTCACCCTCCTCTCTCTCTATAGACTTCTCTCTCCATCTCTCCATTTCTCTCTCTCATAGCCTTTTCCCTCACCCTCCTTTCTCCCTCTCTCTCTCTCTCTCTCTCTCTCTCTCTCTCCCTCTCCCTCTCCCTCTCTTTCTCCCTCTCTCTACCCTTTCTCTCCCCCTCACATTTCTCTCTCTCTCCCCCTTGGTCTTATCCCTCACCCCCATACTCTCTCATCTCTCTCCCTCTTTCTACCATTTCTCTCTCCTCTCTCTCCCTCTTTCTACCCTTTCTCTCTCCCCCTCGCACCCTCTCCCCCCTCTAGCCTTCTGTCTGTGGTAATAAAAAAAAAAAAAATGGGTGGCCCTAGAGGACAGAAAACCAGAGATCTGGTAGACGAACCAGGGAGGAAAGACTGGGAGTTAGAGCTCCAAAAAAGGGAGGAAGAGTGGGGAAGGAAGATAGTAGAGCTTGGTAAGAAAATGGAGGAGCGGATAGCTGAAGAGTGCAGGAAGTGGGAAGTACAGGTCTTAGCAGCAGAAGCTAGGATACAGTGCTTAGAAGAGAAACTACAAAGCCTGAAACAGATTAGAGAGACAAATGACAATTCAGATGTGACATCAGGAAATTCAATGTCAGGCGCAGACAAGGGGACAGTAAGCAACAACGGAGACATGCCGTACACGAAGGCCCTATCAGACCCACGTGGGGCCAGGGAAAAGACGATGAGCACACTAAGATCAAATGACAGGTCCGAAGACAATGAAGGTATGCTATATGCAGAGATTCTAACAGCCAACTGCAGTAGCAAGGGACAGCTGGTCATGAAAGACAGTTCACTGAGAATAGAAGTTTCAGATATGACAGGGACTGAAGGCAAGAACATGTCAATGGAAGGAAATAAAATGCCTCAGAGGAAGCAGATGGAGACTCAGTGGGAGGAGGAAAGGGCGAGGTCAGTTTTTGTGTACGGGCTCCAAGAAGCCAAGGGGGACAACTTTGAAGAAATAAAACAGG